>NW_028261382.1:16467797-16618104 GCF_051295495.1 Thamnophis sirtalis | reverse complement strand
TGTTTATAATGAAAGGATGAGAGAATTGGATGAGCGATTCAGGAGCGATGAGAGATTCTCAGTATAAGAAGGAGCCTTTATTGATAACATCACAAGTGAATTTGGAGTGAAATAGACATGAAAGGAAATTGGAATGAAAGGAGAATGTTTACATGGACTAGAAGAAACCACCACTTCCTCCTCCCCTACCTCTTCCTCCTCCTCCTCCTCCTCCTCCTCCTCCTCTTCCTCCCTCCCTCCTCCTCCTCCTCCTCCTCCTCCTCCTCCTCCTCGCCTTCTTCTACCTCCTCCTCCTCTTCTTCCTCCTCCTCCTTCCCCCTCCTCCTCTTCCTCTCTTCCTCTTCTTCTTCCTCCTCCTCCTTCTCCTTCCATGTCTAAATCAAAACTTAAACTGCCAAAATGAAGCCACCTTCTTGGCTTTGTCTTTGGCCAAAAATAAGTCATTATCGGCACTTGTTTCTGGTAGTAGCCAACATTCCAGAAGATGGGCTTGGTTCTGTGTCTCTCCACCTTCACACAGCGTGTTGTTATCCACTAAGAGCCTCCAATTGAGTTGATTGGTTTTACAGGCCCTCCAACTCTCAACCTATCCAGGTCCTCCAACAGGGGTGAAATCCTCCCATTTCATCCTGGTTCAGCTGAACCGATAGGGACGATTGTCATTCATTCTGTGAAGCGGTAGTTAAAAAATATCCACCCCCACCCCCACCACCCCGCGTTTTTAAAGCATTTTTTACTACCTATTCACCCAAACCAGAAGTTAAAAAAGGCTTTAAAAAGTGGTGGGGGGGGGGAAGGTTCCATGACAATCAGCTATGCCATGCGATCATGGGAACCTTTTTTTTTTTTTACTTTTTAATGCGTTTTTTACTACCTATTTACCCAAACCAGTAGTAAAAAAAATGCTTTAAAAAGTGGAGGAAAAAGTAAGTAAGATCTTTATTACGGTCAAAGACCAGCAATATACATTTGTCTTTACACTATATTAAAAATACTAACATTAAAATATAATTTAAAGTATTTACATTAAAAGTGGATAAGAACATTATGGTCCAAAGATTGTTAAAGGTATGTCCAGATAATTGGTACAAGATGGTACTATACTGTAGCCAATTTTTTTCTTACGGACATTGCAGCAGCACAGAACTTTGCCATTGCATACGTGGTAGCCGGGTTAGTGTCCTGGAGGAGAAAGCCTAGATAAACATTGTCTGCCCTCTCTGGCATCTCTCTAATAAGGGGAGAATATATGCAGTGTAATAGTACATGTGAATTATCTTCCACTTCCCACGATTGCAGGACACAGCTGAACCTTTTTTTCCCCACTTCTTAAAGCAATTTTTACTACTGGTTCGGGCGAATAGTAGTAAAAATGCTTTAAAAATTAAAAAAGTTGGCCATGCCCACCCAGTCACATGACACACACCACCACCAAGCCACGCCCAGACTACTGGTGGCAAAAAAAATGTACATTTCACCACTGTCCTCCAAGTAGTATAAGGGAAGTCGTATCCTTCAGCCGTATTCTCCTTTACGGTTATTTCTTGCTCGATGGTCTCCTTCCTCAATCTTTTGATTCAATTTTGTTCTTGAGTACCCTCAAGAATGCTTGTCCTTAGAAAAAGCTCTTTTTGGATCTACATCGGCAGGCTTGGGGCATCTATCCCAAGAAGAACGAAATATGAAAGAAATAAGAAATTATAAGAGTAAACAGAAGAAATAAAGGATGAAATTTAAATACTTGGAGAAACAACAATCTCGGATATGCTGGTTACCACTTGGAGGGCTAGACATGAGGAAATCTTTTAAAGAAATGTCTTGTTGAAGGCATAAGAGATAGAATAGCAGAGGTTGGAAGGGATCTTAGAGGTCTTCTGGTCCAAATCCCTGAAGAAAACCCTATACCATTTCAGATAAATGTCTGTACAGTCTCTTCTTAAAAACCTCTAGTGTTGAAGCACCCACAACTTCTGGAGGCAAGTCGCTAAACAAATAGCCTTAGGTTACGTCAATAAGTACTGTGTTTCCCCAGAAATAAGACCGGGTCATATTAATTAATCATATGGAGGCTAAAACATATGAAGAATGGTTGCAGGAACGGGGTATGTCTATTTAATCAAAAGAAGGACTAGGAGAGACATGATAGCAGTGTTCTGATACCTCAGGGGCTGCCGCAAAGAGGGAGTCAACGTATTCTCCAAAACACCTGAGGGCAGGACAAGAAGCAAGGGGTGGAAGCTAATCAAGGAGAGAAGCAACTTAGAACTGAGAGGAATTTTGTGACAGTTAGAACAATTAATGAGTGGAACAACTTTCCTCCAGAAGTTGTGAATGCTCCAACACTGAAGTTTTTTAAGAAGAGGTTGGATATTCATTTGTCTGAAGTGGTGTAAGTTTTCATGCCTAAGCAGGGTGTTTGACTAGAAGCCCTCCAAGGTCCCTTCCAACTCCGTTATTCTAATTCTAATTTTTGCTCCTAAAGACACATTGCCACTTATTTTCCAGTTAGGTCTTATTTGGGGGGAAATACAGTACTAAATGCGTCCATCTGGCTGACAATCTTAACTGAGGCTTATTTTGGGGAGTAGGGCTTATATTATGAGCATCCAGAATGCTGGAAAAATCATGCTAGGGCTTATTTTCCAGTTGGGTCTTATTTTCGGGGGAACATGGTAACCCCAATGCAATGCAAATAGGTGTCAAAGTTGCCGTGATATGAGATTTTTTATCTGACTAGGCTCAGCAATTCACTAGAGTGATAACTAACCACTATAATAAAGAATCACTGATTAGTTGGGAGAAAGACTGTGATGAACCGAGATGAAATATTAAAAGTGCAGAGACATCACCCAAAGGAAAGGTATGTATTGTCAACCTGGATTATCAGGAAGAAGAAGAAGAGAAGAAGAAGAAGAAGAAGAAGAAGAAGAAGAAGAAGAGGAGGAGGAGGAGGAGGAGGAGGGAGGAGGAGGAGGAGGAGGAGGAGGAGGAGGAGGAGGAGGAGGAGGAGGAGGAGGAGGAGGAGGAGGAGGATGAGGAGGAGGAGGAGGAGGAGGAGGAGGAGGAGAATAATTAATGCCTTTTAGCTCTGGTGCTGCAGACAATTGTTGAGAAGAGCTTAGCCTGCAAAAGGAACAAATAATTCAATACAAGCTGAAGTAAAATCTACTGGAAGTGCTAGTAATGAAGCTCAGCAGAAGCGCTAACAATGAAAAACGGACTGGATTTGAAGCTAATGTTTTTTGGGAGTGTAATGAACAGGCAAGAGTGACTGGAAACCTCCCTTATGCAGGGGGAGAAAAACCCCAAAGCCGATTATGAAAAGGCCAATAGAAAAAAAAAAGCAATAAACTATCATGGAGAACACAACCAGGAGCAGAATACACATAGTCCTCAATTTACGATCACGACTGAGCCCAAAACCTCTGTTGCTGAGTGGAAACATTTCTTAAGTGGGTTTTCTCCCATTTTACAACCTTCATTGCCACCGCTGTTAAGTGAATACCATAGCTGTTAAGTTAGTCAAATGGTTTGTTAAGTGAATCTGGCTTCCTCCATCGACTTTGCTTGTCAGGTGGACACAAAAGGGAATAGCATGACCCCGGAGACTCTGCAACCGTCATAAACGTGAGTCGGTTGCCGAGCATCTGAATTTTGATCAAATGACCACGGGGATGCGTCGATGGTTGTAAGTATGAAAAACGGCCATAAGTCACTTTATTCGGTGCCGTTGTAACCTCAGACGGTCACTAAATGTACTGTTGTAAGTCGAGGACTCCCGGTACTGCAAATGCTGGGGTTGGAAAGGGAAATAATGATGACACGGAAGTCATAAACCTGGAAAGGAAATTTGTGAAGTGGCAGGAGGAGAAAATCAGATGCGGTTTACTTACCGGGTAGCTGTGCAATTTGTTTAAGACGTGTGTAAAGGCTGCCTCTGTGCCTGGTCTTCTTCTCCTCCTCTACGAAGGAAGCAACTGAAGGGAAAAGACTCAACCGCCCTTTGCAAAGTGTGCCGGGGAAAGAATTTTTGGCAGAATTATGATTGGAACTACAGGCAGATGTTATGCTCTCGCTCTCTCTCTCCCCTCTTCCTCTTCCTCTCTCCCTCCCCCTCCCTCTCTCTCTTCCTCCTTCCCTCCCCCTCCCATTCCCACCTCTCCCTCCCTCCTTCCCTCTCCTCTGTTTCTCCCACTCTTCTCCCACTCTCTCCCACCCTCCTTCCTCCCCTCTCTTTTCCTCTCCCTCCCTCTCCTTCTCTCTCCCCCTCCTTCCTCCCCCTCCCTCTCCCTCTCTCTTCCACCCTCTTTCCCTCTCCCTCTCCCCCCTCCCATTCCCCTCTCTCTCCCACCCTCCTTCTCCCTCCCCTCTCTTTTTCTCTTCCTCCCCTCCCCTCTCTCCCCCCCTCCCCTCTCTTTTCCTCTTCCTCCCCTCCCCTCTCTCCACCTCCTCCCCTCCCCCTCTCTTTTCCTCTCCTTCCCCCTCCCCCACTCTCTCCCACCCCTCCTTCCTCCCCTCTGTTTCCTCTCCCTCCCTCTCCCACTCTCCCCCACCTTCCCTCCGCCTCCCTCCCTCCCCCCTCCCATTCACCTCTCTCTCCCACCCTCCTTACCCCTCCCTCTCTTTTCCTCCCCCTCCCACTCTCTCTCCCACCTTCCTTCCCTCCCTTTCTTTTCCCCTCCCTCTTCTTCCCTCCCTCCCTCTCCCCCTCTCTACCCCTCCTTCCCTCCCCCACCCTCTCCCTCTCTCTTCCACCCTCTTTCCCTCCTCCTCCATTCCCCTCTCTCTCCCACCCTCCTTCCCTCTCCTTCTCTTTTCTCTTCTTCCCCCTCCCTCTCTCTCCCCTCCCACTCTCTCACTCCCTCCTTCCCTCTCCCTCTTTTCCCTTCCCATTCTCCTGTTCACTCTCTCTGCCACCCTCATTCCCTCTCCCCTGTCTCCCCCTGCCTCCCTCCCTCCCACCTCCCCTTCCCCCTCTCACTTCCTCTCTCTCTCTTCCACTTTCCTTCCATCCCCCTCTTTCCCCTTCCCCCTCCCATTCACCCCCCCCCCGTGATGCAGCCCCTATAATTGCTCTTCCACAGATCTTTGAGAACCAGGCAAGTTTAAGTAGTTCTTAATAGTGTGCAAAGTATAAAACAAGCATTGGTGATATCTCCTTGGTTGCTTCATGTATTTATGGAGAATTTTTGGAGGAAGGCTTGCGTTGATGTTAGAAATGTTTTGGGTGGGCACATGAATATACCATGTGGTTGGCTAAGAAATCAAATAATTTTGCAGTGAATGTTAGGTAGCTTGTATCATGCAACAAGAGAACCTGTTTGTTCTAGTGGTTAAGGCACCAGGTTAGGAATAAGAATACCTGACTTTCGGTCTTCCTAAATCATCTTAAGAGCCACGGTAGCGCAGTGGTTAGAGTGCAGTACTGCAGGCTACTTCTGCTGATTGCCAGCTGCCTGCAATTTGGCAGTTCAAATCTCACCAGGCTCAAGGTTGACTCAGCCTTCCATCCTTCCGAGGTGGATACAACAAGGACCCAGACTCTTGGGGGCAATTGCTGACTCTGTAAACCGCTTAGAGAGGGCTGTAAAGTACTGTGAAGCGGTATGTAAGTTTAAATGCTATTGCTAATTTGCTATCTTGATCTTGGTCAGTCACTCACTCTCAGTAATACAAAAGCAGCTGTCCCACACCAAATTATATGAACTTCTCTGTCTCTGTCTGTCTCTGTCTCTCTCTGTCTCTTTCTCTCTCTCTGTCTCTTTCTCTGTTTATTGGATTTATATGCTGCCCTTCTCCCAAAGGAGTGTGTGTGTGTGTGTGTGTGTGTTGCCATATATAAAACCTATCATCCATGGATCTTTTCTTATTGACTATCCATAAATCATAATAAGAACGATTCTCTCCATGATCATGCTTAGCTTTCTAGATCAGCCAAAGTTGATTTTGCAGTTATGAATTTTCTGAAAAGGAGACCTTGTCATCATCCTTCACTCTATAGAGATGTTGGCTTCAGTTCCCAGAGGGCCAGTTCTGCTTGTGGGAAATTATGGATTCAGCTGGAAATTGTGACTAGAAGATGCAAGGAAAAGCTAAAGCAGAACTGTCAAAATTCTCCTGCTGGCTTTTCTTTTCTGAATGGTTTCACTCCTATTGATTCCATGGGGAAGTTCCTTCTGAACAAGACTCCTTTGGCCAACACTCTCAATCAATTCCAACAAAGGATTGACCTGAGTTGAATCATTTCTCATCAACCCGCTTGCTTTTCATCAGTTAGGACGATGCTTCATCGGCGCTGTGAAGGACGGGAGAAAAAGGAAGAGTCTCTGAACACAAAAGCGTCTCTAAGCATCTTATCTCTAGACGATGAACTCTGTGAGTGTTTTCTCTGCTCCACAGTGCAGAAGGAATCGCTGTGAGCAGTTGATAAATAATACATTTCCTTTGTTTTTGCAGGAATTCTGGAGGCCGAGGTGCAGTCCGATCAGCAGTGAGCAGTCTACATAGCAGATCTAATAGGTTCGTAAAATAGATGGTGTCTTCCTTTGTTTTCTGCTCAAAGGTTGCTGCTAATCTCTTTCATTGTGTCATTTTCTCCTTTTCAGTCTGTCTGGGGAGATGCTCTA
Source organism: Thamnophis sirtalis (assembly GCF_051295495.1). NCBI lineage: Eukaryota > Metazoa > Chordata > Lepidosauria > Squamata > Natricidae > Thamnophis > Thamnophis sirtalis. Next base: position 16,611,478 of record NW_028261382.1, on the reverse strand, counting down.
TTCACTTACTCTCTAGATCTGCTTCCTCCCCCCCCCCATGTTTCTGGGCAGTTTTCCGCGAAGAGGCTATGCAGTATATCCCTTTAGGTCATGTTTGGTTAATTATGGTTTATGAATAAGTGGCAATTTGCTGACATACTAAGCCACAGTGGTTTTAGCAACCCATAAATAGCAGGTGAATCCAGCCATTAACTGGTTGAGAGTGTTGAAGACAAATAAACAGTTGGATCTTTCCTGGATCCAAATGCATCTCTGCCCTTTCTGGAGAAGGGAAGGGAGAGGAGGGAGGGGAGGGGAGAGGAGAAGTGTAGAATGAACAGTTAATAGAGTAGACTGAATAGGGCGTAGAGTAGAGTAGAGTAGAGTAGAGTAGAGTAGAGTAGAGTAGAGTAGAGTAGAGTACTTTAGAATGAATATAGAATAGAATAGAATAGAATAGAATAGAATAGAGTACAGTAGGGTACAGTAGAGTAGAGTAGAATGAATGGAGAGTAGAGTAGAGTAGAGTAGAGTAGAGTAGAGTAGAGTAGAGTAGAGTAGAGTAGAGTAGAGTAGAAATAAAAATTTTATTGTCACTTTAAAATGTACACTAATCAGCATACATTAAAGTGAAATTTAGCAATAGCAATAGCAGTTAGACTTATATACCGCTTCATAGGGCTTTCAGCCCTCTCTAAGCGGTTTACAGAGTCAGCATATCGCCCCCACACAATCTGGGTCCTCATTTCACCCACCTCGGAAGGATGGAAGGCTGAGTCAACCTTGAGCCGGTGAGATTTGAACCGCCGAACTGCAGAGAGCAGTTAGCTGAAGTGGCCTGCAGTACTGCACTCTACCCACTGTGCCACCTCAGCTCGGTTCCTTTCATTCAGCTCTCAAAAGATAACCATTATGCATATACCGGCATATACAGACATATATGACACAGAGAGACATCACAGTCTAATGTTCGAATGCATACATCTACATGGCAGAAAAAGAAAGCTTTCTACACCTGCGTGCGATTACCCATGCGAACTCTGCCCCCTTCAATTTAGCATCTGATTGGCTACAGGCAAGTTGTTCTCCACAACGAGAACAAACAACAGCATTTGTACCTTGCCTTATGTCTTCAGATTTCAGCTTCTTTGTTTATGTTACCAACATATGTGGGAGGTTTTTGAAGGCAGTTTAGTCTTGCAGGTTGGCATCGTGGCAATCTTATCAACACTGCAATGTGTTTGCATAGTATGTTCCCTTTTATTGTAATGAAAAAAGTGGGGAAGGGAAAGTCATGGGTTGAGTCATTGACCTGAAAAAGTGGCATTCGGTTACTGGTCAACAAATCAGCACAGTTCTCTAAGCTCAGCTGATCATATATGGAAGACTAGCAAGAGTTGGTGGCTGATGGTTTTTCCTAAGCTCTTCATTCATAGAGAGGTCAAAAGATTCATGCTTATAGCATTTTGAGGTTCAGATAGTCAGATCAGTCTGGATAAGGGGTCAGCAACCCACAGCTCTGGAGCCGCATGTGGCTCTTTCATCTCTCTGATGTGGCTCCCTGTTGCCTGGTCGGCACTACAATTTGGAGAGGACCTTCTGGTTGTGGGGGGAAGCATGGTGCGCCAGGAGGAGACTCTATAGCAAGGGGTGGGTTTTCTGGTTGGCTCCACAATTGATAGGGCTTTCAGTTTAGGACAGGTAGAAGAAAAAGGATGCCAATCTAGGAGGAGACTCTATGGTGGGGAACTGGACTTCCGGTCAGCTCCAAAATTGAATGTGGGGCTTCCAGTTAGGACCTTTGTGGCTCCCGGTGTTTTCTTTTCTGTGCGAAATGAGTCCAAATGACTCTTTGAGTGTTTAAGGTTGCCGACCTCTGGCCTGGATCATCCTCCAAGGCATTTCAAATTGAATTCAGATGACCTGAATTCAGACTTCAGAAGACCTGAATTCAGGAGAATTCAGAAGAATTCAGAAGAATTCAGAAGAATTCAGAAGAATTCAGAAGAATTCAGAAGAATTCAGAAGAATTCAGAAGAATTCAGAAGAATTCAGAAGAATTCAGAAGAACTGCTTATGTGGAAGGGATTCAGGTACCAACTGATGTGCTCTATGCATTATTGCTGACGTCTTTTGGTTTTTTGCATTGGATATTCTTTCCTAGCCTGTTGCTTCCCAGATTTGTTAGGATTGCAATTCCTGTGAAGAACAACACGGGCCAAAGTTGCAAATATGCAAGATGTCAGGTTGAGGAAGACAGGCATCATCCAATACATCATAGGATTGATTGTTTTGGCATGTTTAACCCAGTGGTGGGATTCAGCTAGTTCGCACCTATTTGGGAGAATCGGTTGTTAACTTCCTAAGCACTTTGGAGAACCGGTTGTTGGAAGAAATCTCATTTTGGTTTTTTCCCCCCACTTTACAGGGCTAATCCTGTAAGGAAGGCAGGAAGGAAACATTCTGGTGTTGTTTCTAGCCGAATCTTTATTGCCCTGCTTAGAGAAACTGCCTCTCCGGTTAACACTTGTTACATTATAACAGCTAAGGCAAAGCGCCCATCGATGTGACGTTGAGTTGGCCGCACCCACCCAGTCACATGACCACCAAGCCTCACCTACCCAGCTGATCATTAGGGCAGAGAACCGGTTGTTAAATTATTTGAATCCCACCACTGGTTCAACCAAAGAAGTGAATGGGTGAAGAAACCCCTGGAATAGATGGCATATAAGAAGCAAAATTTGAGAAGAAAAATGCAAAGTTTGAATTTAATTCCACACTTCCAAACTGACCAATAAACCCAAAGTTACCAATTTAAGGCAGATTTTTTTTTAAAAAAAAAACTCTCATAAAATGATCCATCTGCATAGATCCGTGAAAACAACTTTTCCAAATAGCATGAGGGAAAACTGCTTGCACACACGGTGCACATGGATTTGCAAACAAAATAAACCTCTCCAAGAAAATGATTACCAAATTGCAAGCAAATTATAGCATGTTTTGTGTTTTGTTCTGTTATAAATCAGCGTGATAAAGGAAACAAGACATGGAGATGAGAAACAGAGAAAACCTAAAGGGATTGGTTCCAAAAGAGTAAAAAATAGAGAGGAATCAAAACTGATGGAGTCACACCTCTCAAATGACTCTATCAAGAACCCATCAGGATGGTCTTTGTTTGACTGTCATCAAAAGAGAAATAGGAATGGGGAAATCCAGCCAATTTCTAACTGATAGCTTCAACTAGCTGACTTCTCAGGGATTGCAGGCTGGCTGGCATAGGAGAGCAATCAGAAGGATATTGGGACTACTATTAATACATCTCCCCCCTTCTATGTCTGTCTGTCTGTCTGTCTATCCATCCATCCATCCATCCATACAAATACAGACACAATCTATTCATCTATCTACATATCTATCATCTCTCTATTTCTCTCTCTCTCTCTCTCTCTCATCTATTCATTATCTATCTATCTATCTATCTATCTATCTATCTATCTATCTATCTATCTATCTATCATCTATCATCTATCTGTATCTATCTAACCCATTCATCCATCCATCTATCTTATTTCATTCTTCTTTGTTCTCCTTTTTCTCCCCAGAACGGAAGGGACAGTAAATGGGTCTTCATCTCCAGCTGTTGCTGAGCAAAGTAACAACAACATTAAGCACCCTGACAAGACAGTTCAATCCCAGTGGATACACAATCAGACGTTGTCACTGACCATCAGGTATGGGGAATGGCCCACAGGGACCAATGTTAGCCATGGTTGACAAAGGACAGACAAAGACCAAGGTGGATACTAGTTATGTGGTGGACAAGGAGTAGAATAACCAAGGATCAATTCATGGGGTGAGTTTGAGCCTTCCAAATGATAGAGGGGTTTCTAATCCCCCTTCTGTACAAATGACCCCATTGATTTTGATTCTTGATTTTTTTGGACCTCCGCCTCCTATCCCTGCTTCAGATATTTTGGGGCTCCCATTTCCAGAACTCCTCAGCGAAGGTGGCTCAATCTTGCCCCTGCTCTCAAAAAAGAAGATGGGATAGTCCTGAAAAAAAATATATATATATATATATATATATATATATATATATATATATATATATATATATATATATATATATATATATATATATATATATATATATATATATATATATATATATATATATATATATATATATATAGTGTGTGTGTGTGTGTGTGTGTGTGTGTGTGTGAGAGAGAGAGAGAGAGAGAGAGAGAGAGAGAGAGATACATACATACATATGTATGTAATCAGCTCAGTTGAGCTGATTCACCCAATCAGCTCAAACCGCCACTGGCAGTTAAAAGGAAGAAACAGCCGAGATCTCACATTGCTCCTGGAAGCACGAAGCCGAGCAAACAAGCCTGAAGATGACGAGTGAGACTTCGTCGAAACGTCGCTAAGACACTTCCAATTTTACGCTGGAGAAAACCCGAATAACCAAAGACCTACACACACACACACACACACACACACACACACACACACACACACACACACACACACACACACACACACACACACACACACACACATATATATATATATATATATATATATATATATATATACCATTCGCAAACCATTCGCAAGCACTAATTGATTACTTTCTTCTTTTGTTCCATTGTACAATTCTGTTTGGATAAGTTGGAATCCCTCAAACAATCGGATAGCTCCAGGCTAGAAAACCTTGTTGACAGAGCTGGGGAAATGATTTTTGCATGAAGTGCACATAGATTATGCATGCCAAGAAGTATTAGTATTAATGAAATGGCCTCTGAGTTGAGCTGAACGCTGGATGAATGCACATTCGTGTAGTTGGTCAGGAATGGAGGTCTAGCTTTCAATTTCTTGATTTTCTTTCTTTCTTTCTTTCTTTCTTTCTTTTTCTTTCTTTCTTTCTTTCTTTCTTTCTTTCTTTCTTCTTTTTTGGTTCCTTTCTCTTCCCCCAGTTTTCCTTAATAATCTGTTATCTGCGATAAGGTTACGGAAATCAATATTAGTATCATGCTTCTCCTTGTTGTTACAGGAGCAATTGTAATTTCAAAATTCCCGTAGCCATTTGCAAGATACAATTTCCCAGCCATCCCCAAAATGTTTGGCAATTTTTCAAAGTTGTTGAAGAAGAAGGGAGGTGGGAAATAACATCAAAAGTCAAGACTGTGTACAAAGTGAAGGAAAGAAGGAAAGAGAGAGATTTGAAAAGATAGGTAGTTGTTTTTCCAAGAGCCAAGGCAGTGATTAGGTGACCAAGCAATTGATTCTTTTGGATCCAGAGACTACGAATAAGTGGATAAAGGGATTTTATGTTTTATTATCAACTAAGCAAACATATTTTAAAGCCTAGGATTAAAAACATAAATACCAAGCAAGATGATTCCGAAATCTCCTATAAGCTGTTAAAGGTAAAGGTTCCCCTGCAGATGCATGTTCCTGACTCTAGGGGGCGGTGCTCATATCTGTTTCTAAGCCAAAGAGCCAGCAATCTCCTAAGACGTCTCTGTGGTCATGTGGCCGGCATGACTAAATGCTAAAGGCACACGGAACGCTGTTCCCTTCCCACCAAAGGTGGTTCCTATTTTTCTACTTGCATTTTTTACGGGCTATCGAACTGCTAGGTTGGCAGAAGCTGGGACAAGTAACGGGAGCTCACTCTGTTACGCGGCGCTTGGGATTTGAACCATTGAACTGCTGACATTTCTGATCAACAAGCTCAGTGTCTTAGCCACTAATCCTGTTAGGAGCTCCTTAATAATCACAGCAGGGATACTTCAAGGGTAGCCAGTTTCTACAGAATCCAATACTGGGTTGTATGTAGGAATTTCCGTCAAAAACAAAACAACCCTGCAGTTTTTAATCAAAATCTGGCCGTGTGACTTCATGGCCCCACTGTGGTCAGGAGATTGTTAGACTTGACCTTGTTTGGGTGGCCCATGACTTGGGGATGGGTGTTGAATGTCTTGAGACTTTCACAACCAGAGAAGCTTTGAAGCTACCTGATGATCCTCCCCTCCCCTGATTCACTAAACAAGAGTGGAAATAACCAAGCAGGCTTGCTCAAAATGAAATGTCAAGTTGTAAAGGATTTTTTTTAATATCAAGGAGAATTCCAAATATGTCACTAAATAACAATTGTTCTCCACACTGAGGACAATTTGAAATAACAATTGTCCTCCATACTGCCACTACAGTGGGTGGGTAGATGGAGGGAGGGAGAGGGAGGGAGAGAAGGGAAGGGAAGAGGGGAGGAGGGAGAGAGGGGAAGAGAGAAATGGAGGGAGGGAAGGAAGGATGGAAGGATGGAAGGAGAGGGAGAGGAAGGAAGGAGAAGAGTAATGAAGGAAAGAGGAAGGAAGGAGAGGAGAGGAGTAGGGAGGGAGGGAGAGAGCAAAGAAGGAAGGAAGGGAGAAAGGAATGGAGGGAAGGAGGGAGAGAGAGGAAGGAAGGAGAAGAGTAGGGAGGGAGAGAAAGAAGGGAGAAAAGGATGGAGGGAAGGAAGGGGGAGGGAGGGAAGGAGGGAGAGAGGGAAGGAGAGAAATGGAAGGAAGGAGGGAGGGATGGGGAGAGGAAGGAAGGAGAAAAGTAGTGAGGGAAAGAGGAAGGAAAGAGAGGAGTAGGGAGGGCGGAAGGAGAGGAGAGGAGTAGGGAGGGAGAGAAGGAATGGAGGGAGATAGGAAGGAAGGATGGGAGTAGGGAGGGAGAGAAGGAAGGGAGAAAGGAATGGAGGGAAGGAGGGAGAGAGGGAAGGAGAGAAATGGAAGGGAGGAAGGGAGGAAGGAAGGAGAGTAGGGATGGAGGGAGGAAAGGCTAGGCAGTACTCCTGAAAGCCTAATGGCTCTTTCTGTGTTCTTATCTTCCTCTTCTTCTAAAAGAAAACACATCCTGAAGTTTTTGGATGCGGAGAAAGACATCTCGGTGCTGAAGGGAACTCTGAAACCGGGAGACATCATCCACTACGTATTTGACAGGGACAGCACCATGAATGTTTCCCAAAATCTCTATGCCCTCTTACCAAGGACATCCCCGCTGAAGGGCAAGCACTATCGGACGTGTGCCATTGTGGGGAATTCAGGCATCCTGCTGAACAGCGGCTGCGGCAAGGAAATTGACGCCCACAGCTTTGTGATAAGGTAAGCCTCCTATGGAAAGGGCAAGAAGACTCCTTGGCTTCAGGCAGGGTAAGGCAGACCTTGGGTGGCAAAAAAGCAGGCTATCTTTTAGGAAAACTTCTTTATCTCCCTCTCTCCTCTCCCTCCTTCTCTTCTTCCCTCCTTTTCTCTTATGAATGTACCACCTAGCTAGGCTGCTTAATTCCAGGCTCATTCCTTATTTTTTAAAAAAAATAATTGGGAGCTTAAAGAAGCTGTTCTGACTGAGGCTTCCCAAGAGCATGAAGCAAACACCTTGTCCTCATTAAAACTCCTTTTATTAATTTGCTGTAAATTCTGCTCATTCACATCCAGCAAAGTCTTTGAACCTGGGCTGTACTGAATCCCAGTAAGGGTATGGCTAGCTGATGAGAGCTAAATAGCTTGAAATAGATCTATACTAGTCTCCCTTTATTTATTTATCAGCACAAATACAACACAAATGTAACAAAAGGCAACAGTAAAAATATTGGGTTTCTGTCTGGATGGTCTCTTGTGACGAGCCGATGGACAGAGAATGGAAGTAGTGAACTTCCTCCCATATTTGGGCATACCAGGGGTTGTGACTTTAAGTGTGTGTGTGTGTGTGTGTGTGTGTGTGTAAGGAAGTTTCTTATTTAAATGAATCCTGCTGAATCAATTATCTCTGTGCTTTATGGATTTGATTTTTGCAACAAATTCTGATAGAGTCTGGACAACTGAATGAAGCTGAATATTTAATGGCCGGCTGCCCTTCTTGTCGCCAATGCAGAGTTTTGTTCAGCAGATATATTCTCAGTGTGCCCAGAGAGGAGAAATATTTGTCGCTACCTAGGATCAAACTCACAGCCTCCTGATTGTGAGGCAAGTGCTCCACCTCTAGGCCACCACATCACTTGGAGGTGTAATAAGAATGCTATGGGAAATTGGGGAGTATGGACACTGACTGGAAACAGTGGTGCCAAATCTAGCCATCTTCCTGCCTTCAAGGACACTGGCCCTGGGAAAGGAATTTACCACAGTGCCAGAGGCACCAGGTTCCCAAAACATTGGAGCAAGACCTGATTGGACTATTCTCCCAGGGGGGAGGGTTTTGGACATTGGGGATTGCTTTCAATGTATGGTTTTCGTGTGGTTTTTCTTCAGAGTTTGCCTTGCTCGTACTGCACTCAGCATCTCTAATAAAGTCAGAAAGGTTGTGGACTACTGCTCTAGAGGATGTCTAGAATGAAATATGTAGTCTGTCCCTGAGGCTGTGTTCCTTTTTTTTGCTGTTTTCTTTTAGTATTTATAACTTTTATAATATGCTGACTCTGTAAACTGCTTAGAGAGGGCTGGAAAGCACTATGAAGTGGTATATAAGCCTAAGTGCTATTGCTATTTTATGTTTTATCCAAGTATAAAATAGAAAGGAAAATAAAAATAAGAAATTGGGAGAAAGAAAAAGAGAAAGGGGAATAAAATATGGGGTACAAGTAGAAAAAAAGAAAAAAGGATTGATCTCCGATTCTTTTTAGCACAGTAGAAGATAATATTACAGCCTCAACTTTTTTCTTTTACATGTTAGTATATATTAGCCGAGGAGACACTGTGGCTCGGTGGCTGCTGAGCTTGTTGATCAGAAATGTCGGCAGTTCGGCAGTTCAAATCCCTAGCGCCACATAATGGAGTGAGCTCCTGTTACTTGTCCCAGCTTCTGCCAACTTAGCAGTTGGAAAGCATGTAAAAATGCAAGTAGAAAATTAGGAACCACCTTTGGTGGGAAGATAATATTCCATGCGCCTTCAGCATTTAGTCATGGCGGCCACATGACCATGGAGACGTCTTCGGACAGCCCTGGCTCTTCAGCTTTGAAATGGACATGAGCACCACCCCCTAGAGTCGGGACCGACTAGCACATATGTGCGAGGGGAACCTTTATCTTTATAACAACAAATCTGTCTAATTAGCAAAGTCAAAGTTTCTTTTTTTTATCACAAGCACAAAATCCAGAAGTTATTTCCATTTTTTAAAAAATAATAATAATTAAATAGATTCTCCTCTTGGAATAAAGCAACCAATTTCACCATTTCTGCTTTTTCTTCCTTGCTGGGGAAATAATATATATTTCTGTTTGCACGTAATAATCTTGATAAAGTAGCACCATTTATATTAACCGTATTCTTTCTTATTCTTTATCTTAAAGGGAAACCTTGAGCCTGTGTTCTAATCATTTCCATTTCCAGATGCAATTTAGCCCCGGTGCAGGAATATATCCATGACGTTGGAATGAAGACTGACCTGGTCACCATGAACCCTTCCGTCATCCAGCGTGCCTTCGAGGACCTGGTGAATGACACTTGGCGGGAGAAGCTGCTCCAGCGCCTTCATAGCCTCAATGGCAGCATCCTTTGGATCCCGGCATTCATGGCCAAAGGGGGCAAGGAACGGGTGGAGTGGGTCAATGAACTCATCCTCAAGCATCATATTAACGTCCGCACCGCCTATCCATCTCTGCGACTGCTGCATGCTGTGCGAGGGTGAGAAGTTCTCGGGCAACAGAGGGTGAAACAAAAACAGCAGGAGAAGTTAGCTTGGAGTGGGAGATCAATCCAACATTTCAAATTTGGGACGGTTCCATCATATCTCAGTTGAGACAAAGTAGAGGAGATGTAGGAAGCAATGGAGTGCCTCTAGGGACTTCTGCCTTTCTGTTCATGCACTGAACCATTAAGGGAGGATAAAGTGAAAACTGAGTTCTGGAAGAGGGGAAAGAGTGAGAAAGTAGCTCAGAATACTATAACTGTCATGCCTGCCTCGACCTGGATCCTTAGGAAAGAAAGACCCTTGACTCCATTTGGTGCAAAAGGTATACTTTTACTAAAAGCCAAGGTTTTGCAGTACAGCAAAGCCAGAACTAAAGTTTTGCACACAAAGTTTCCCCAGATAACTTCCCCATTTCCATTCCTTCCTCCTGTTATCTCCCTATTGTCTAGTTACATTCAAAAGATTTGTTTTGGTAACAGTCTCTGCAGCGTTGGGCGAAACGGTAATCCGTTACATTCCATTCCCAGGCTTCTGGCCTTGGGACGGTGAGCTGATGTCTTTGGAAGGCACAATGAGTAGTTTCTGTTCCCCCCTCCCAACAGTTCCCTCCCCCTCCCATATTTTATGGCAGGCTGACATCTAGCAAAGCAAAGCTGAAGCATACGATGACACCTCTGACAATCATCTTGATTCTGTTTGATACAACCAATAGGCTTTCAAAATTGATGCTAGACCCCCAGGAAAGGCCAAGTCAGGAAACAGGTACCAAGAAGGTTCTAGGAGTACTGGTAGTCCTTGATGTACGACCACAATTGAGCCCCAAACCTTTTGTTGCAAAGCGAGACAGTTGTTCAGTGAATTTCCCCCCATTTTACCACCTTCCTTGCCACCGTTGTTAAGTGAATCACTGCAATTGTTGTTAGGAACATGGCTGTTAAGTGAATCTGGCTTGCCCATTGAATTTGCTCAGCAGAAGATCACAAAAGGGGATCACGTGACCCCAGGATGCTACAACCGTCATAACTATGAGCCAGTTGCCAAGCATCCGGATTTTGATCATGTGACCATGGGTATGTAAGTGTAATTGTACTTGGACCTTTGAACAGTCACTAAACAAATAGTTGTAAGCCAAGATCTACCTGTACTACCTTTTTGCTAGATATAGAATAGCAGAATTTTGTATTAGATAGCTAGATGGTTAGATGGATAGATGGATGGATGGATGGATGGATGGATGGATGGATGGATGGATGGATGGATGGATAGATGGATAGATGGATAGATGGATAGATGGAAAGATGGATAGTTGGGTGGGTGGGTGGATGGATGGATGGATGGGTGGGTGGGTGGGTGGGTGGGTGGGTGTATTAGCTACATGGATAGATGGATTGTATTGGATGGATGGATGGATGGATGGATGGATGGATGGATGGATGGATGGATGGATGGATGGATGGATGGGTGGGTGGGTGGGTGGGTGGGTAGATGGATGGGTGGGTGGGTGGGTGGGTGGATGGATGGATGGATGGATGGATGAGGGGGGAGAGAGAAAAATAGAGAGACCGACAGGCAGGCAGACAAATTCTGATAATTTTAATGCTGATAAAGAGATTATTGTTACTTAAGATTTGAGATGAATGAATCTGTTGTTCAGTTTATGAAGAATCAATGTTTTACTCTAATGTGGAGCTCAATTGATAGCATAAGTAGGGAGCTAAGCAAAGTTGGACTAGGATAATATTTGGATGAGAAACTACCAGGAGAAATCTCAGGTGTAGTGCGAAATTGGGTACTTGAAAACTCTCTCAGAAGAAAGCTGTGATCAACCACCTCCTCGTTGTTGCCATGAAAAATGCGTAGGTGTCTCTGGGAGATTAGCAGGATTTAAGCTTGACTTGAAGGATATGTTTGTTCCATGTGTTATAAACAGAAAACCTGATTATTGAAGATCCGCTCAGGAAATAGTCAAGCATGGGAAAGGTTTTTGGGGCTCCCGGTGTTTTCTTTTCTGTGGGAAACGGGTCTTTGACTGTTTAAGATTGCTGACCCCTGTCCTAGATCGAAACTCTAGCATAGTTCTACTAGGCCACTTGCCTATTCTACATTTGGCCACCACATCACTCAATGTGCCATAGCACCCTGCTCCATACATGAGGATTTCACCAAAGTTACATTCTTCTTGGAAACGAATATGGAAAGCAAATTTCCTTTCACCAAATTGAATGACGGCTTGTAGGCAGAAAGACATGGGACAGTGATGGCTAATCTTTTTGCCATTGCATGCCAAAAATGGGGGAAGCGCAGGGGGGTTGTGCGCTGGCATGCCCACACCCATAATTCTATGCCCACAACCCCCCACGCATGCATGTGCAACCCCCCTCTTTTTGCGCAGGATGGACTTGTTTTTTGCCCTCCCCATGCTCCAGAAGCTTTCTAGGAGCCTGGGAAGGGCGAAAATGGCCTCCCATCCCGGAGACTCTCCAGAGGCTTTAGGAGGCTTCCCTGGAGCCTCTGGAGGTCGAAAAGTGGCCCTACGGGCAACCCAGAAATTCGGCAACAGACTTCCAGTTTGCACATTGGGTTGTTTTTCGCCCTCCCGAGGCTTCAGGGAAGCCTCCAGAGAGCGAGAAATGGCTGAAAATGAAGGCTGAAGTCAGCTGACAGGGCAATGCCTCGTGTGCCCTAACAAAGTGCTCCACATGCCACCTGTGGCAAGTGTGCCATAGGTTCGCCATCACGGGCATAAGAGATTTTCTCGTATGGAGAACGGCTGATTTAAACCCTGCTCGTTTCGGTTGAACTGACCTTCACGAGTCCCCTGGCATCCAAGGCGCCAACCCTCTCCAAAATAAACCCTTTCGTGCAAATAGTATTTTTTTTTCCCAGCTAAGGAAGAAACTTGGCACAACCGTCACAGCTCACAGAAACCCCGCACCAAATTAACAGATGTCTGCTTGTTTTTTGTTTTGTTTTCCAGCTGCCTCGGTCAATTCAAGTGGTACCTTTAATAGCGATGCCAAATGATGTAGTCGACGGGTTGGCAGCAAGGAAATATTGATGCCCTTTCTGCCAGCCTTCTCATTAAAACCTGGAATCTCGCACAACAGCGGTGGTGCATACAGTCGATGCCGCATTTCTTACATGCTTGCAAAATTAATTAGCCTTTGTTGTGGGCCCAGGTGTTTAGCCAAGAGGAGAGGGAGGTGCGTGGTGGCAGCTTCTTGAAGCTGGTCAGGAACGGAACAGAGAATTCATTGCCTTTTGCTCTCTCCCTGATTGGTATGAGCAGCTGGGATCCTCAAGCACACCATATGAAGGAGAACAGAGGCCTTGTCTCTACAGCAGGGGTGGTTTCCTGCCAGTTTTAACCTCCTCTATAGAAGAGGTTCCACAAATCTACAGTGCCATTTAGAACCGGTTCCAGCTCCCTCCCCCTACCTGTCTGCATATCATCTAGATGAAGAGCGAGAGGAGGAATTCTGGGAGTTGAAGTCCATAAGTCTTAAAGTTTGAACACCCCTGGTTTTTTTTTTCTAAAGGGTTAGGGGTGCAAGGGTCTTGTAACTTGACAGCTTTAAGATTTGCACACTTCAATGCCAGAGTTCCTGAGCCAACATGACTGGAGGAGGATTTCTGGGAGTTGAAGTCCACAAGTCTTAAAGCTGTCAAGTTTGAATACCCCAGGGGGGGGGGTGGTTCTAAAGGATTAGGGGTGCAAAGGTCTTGTAACTTGACAGCTTTAAGACTTGTGTGCTTCAAATGAAAGAGTTTCTGAGCCAACATTTTGGTTGCTAAGCAAGAGTGTTGTTAAGTGAGTTTCACTGCATTTTACAAGTTGGCCACGCCCACCCAGTCACATGGCTGGAAAGCCACTCCCACCCAGGCACATGGCCGGCGAGCCACTCCCATCCAATCACATGGCTGGCAAGCCACTCCCATCCAATCACATGGCTGGCAAGCTACTCCCACAAAGCATGCCACACCTACAGAAGAGGTTCTAAAAAATTTGAAACTCACCACTGCTCTACAGCTGCCCCTCTACCTCTGTTAGATCCATTGGTCACCACTAAGCTTCTGGCTTCTCGCAAGTACAGTAGTGGCCAAGATTGTGGAAACCTTTTGGGAAAAGTGTATTTTCTAAAACTAGCGAATAACACCACTTTTTTGGGGGGAGTAGTAGCAGATGTGGGTTGCCGCTGGTTTTACTACCGGTTTGCTTCACTTGCACGTTGCACACACATGCTGCGCACACATGCATAGTTCAATGTACATTGTTCTTCACGCATGTGCAGAACAATTTAGAGTGAACTGTGCATGGATGTGCACAACTACACAGCATGTTGGCAACGGGAGTGGTGACCAGGTAACTGGTTTAGGGGCATGGCCAGCCTGGGTCACTGCTGGTTCTGTGACCCAGGCCTAAATGCCACTACCGGTTTGGCTGAACTGGGTCAAACCCGGAGCAATCCATCTCTGAGTAGTTCCATAAGATTATATATCAATGGAAAGATAATTTAATCGAAAATGAATGCAACAACTTTTATGAAGGATTTGGTATTAGAATAGCAGTTGTAAAGAAGAAAAGGGAAACGAGATATACAAAAAATTATAGCACCATGTCAGTTAATACTTAGTTGGGTAACCTTTAGCATGAATTACAATCTTACAATGTCTTCCCATGGAGCGAACCAAGTCTTTTAGTTCTGCAGCTATTATAATGTGAAACCAAGATTGAATGATTGCGTCTATTAACTGGGTTTTATTGCTGGGTTGCTTCTGACTAACAAGTTTCTTTAGTCGGTTCTATAGATTTTCAGTTGGGTTAAGGTCTGGGCTATTCCCAGGCCATTCCAGCAGTGGAACATGCGTATCTTGAACCCCCCTCCCAATTATATTATTAGCCATCAAACCCCAAAAATACATTTTTCCAAAAAGGTTTCCACAATTTTGGCCACTACTGTACATCTTTTGTCTATGGAGATTCTCAGTCATCCAGGTCACAGTTGTCCCAACGGTGCTTTTTCAAGAGGCAGCTGGACTTCTCTTTGTTTTTCCTTGAAGATGTTTTGCTTCTCATCCAGGGAGCTTCTTCAGTTCTGAAGTGGACTGAACTGAAGAAGTTTCTTGGATGTAGTGAAATGTCTTCGAGGAAGAACAAAGAAAGTCCAGTTGCCTCTTGAAAAAAGCACCTTTAGAATAAAATGGAGCTGGAAGGGACCTTGGAGGTCTTCTAGTCCATCCCCCTGATCAAGCTGGAGCCTATGCAGTCCTTTGGGACAGGACATCTTTTGGTTGCTAACTAAAGTCCGATGACTTTTTACTTTGCACCCCTGATGGGCTGAAGGGCTTTCCATCGAATCTGATGGCAGGAGAAAACCAAACCTGGCATGAAATATAGGTAGTCCTCAACATATAACCACAATGGAGCCCAACATTTCTGTTGCTAAATGAGACCGTTGAATTTTGCCCCATAGTGCTTAGAAACTGCTGGAGAGAAACGGTTTGAAGACCTTCAATGGGCCTAGATCAATGGTGTCCAAACTTGGGAACTTTAAGACTTGTGGACTTCAACTCCCAGAATTCCCCAGCTGGCTGGCTGGGGAATTCTGGGAGTTGAAGTCCACAAGTCTTAAAGTTCCCAAGTTTGGACACCCCTGGCCGCTTTCCAAATCTCTGCAAATGTTTATCTTAGGATCTCGCCCTAATGGCTGATTGATCTTACGCTCTCCTTGCACAAATGTGTCTTAGACAATAGAATAGAGGCAAGGATTCCTGCTTGGATTCCTTCCTAAGGAGAAATTTCCTGATAGGGAGAACAATTAGCCAGTGGAACCACTTGCCTCCAGAGGTTGTGGGTGCGCCAACCCTGGAGGCTCTTAAGAAGAGACTGGATAGCCATTTGCCTGAAATGGTACAAGGTAGCCTGCTTGAGCAGGAGGTTGGACTACAAGAAGACCTCCGAGGTCCCTTCCAACTCTGATGATGTTCTAATCAGGAAGAGTGGATATATTTCAGGTCCCTTTGATTAAACAATGTCATCTCATGGGACCCAAGAAAAAGGCCTTCTCAGTTGGCACTCCTGGAATGACTTCCTGCTGTATTGGTCCAATATTGCTCATATCTTAATGACTCCCCCCCCCAAAAAAAAATCCCACCAACCACCTATTAAAAATCTGGTTGTTTTTCTTGAGAAAGGGGAGGTGTGGAGTTGTATGGTTTGGGTTCTTTGGACGTTGAGTTTGCCTTCAGATTGGTTGTGTTTTCTTCTGACATACGTTGCTTTTCCTCCTTTCATTGCGAACCTTCCTAGAGTCATTGAGAAGTTGGGCAGCCTCAAAATCAAAATCAATCAATAGCAACCGTAGCCAGCCTAACTTTGATGCCATGCTGGCTCACTTAGGAATAAATCTTACCAGCTTCGAAATGAAAACAACTCCCTCTTTTAGGTCATTTCAATTGCTTGCAAGTAGATTAAGTTGGCAGCCTGCAACCCGTTATTCCAAAACTCTGCTGCAAATTCCAGCAGGTAATCTTTGCTTCATCCCCTTCATCTTCACCTTCACCTCTTCCTCCCAGGTGGTTGGCACTCGTCACTGCTCTTTGTTGTTTTCGCGTTCTTCATCTTCTGACATTCCGCAGATCCGCTCAGAACTTATACATACTGATTTTTAGCCCCTGATGACTTTTCATCTCCAAACTGTTCCCAATTTTTTTTGGCAGGAACGACGATGCTTTTCGTGTAAAGAAGCATTTCCCCTCCCCCAGGGGTCTGAAACTCGTGCCAAAAGAAGTTAACAATTTCTTTCTTTTCTAATAGTTTGTATTAAACATTTTAATCTTTAAAAACAGAAAGAAAAACACAACAAGAAAAAAACAGAAAACAAAACGTACATAACAATATAAAGTACATTCATTCATTCATTCATTTATTTCATTTGTATGCCGCCCTTTTCACCCGAGGGGGACTCAGGGCGGCTCACAACTTGAACAAGGGAAAGGGGATACAGAAAGTTTGACAACAACACAAAACAATACATAATTTTAAAAAGCGCAACAATCATACCATTTGAGATAGGGGCAACGATTCTTTAGTAATTATACAGCCTTCTGTATCGGCTTTTCATGTTTAGCCTTTATAGTTCTCCATTCTGCATTGCCTTCCTATTGATTTTACCTTGTCCAATAATATAATAACAGTAGTACCGACACTTCTAATAATATTAATTATTTATATCACCATTATATTTACATTCTCTATTTTCTGTTTCTGTTGGCTTCTGTTTTCTAGTCACTTATAAATTCTATTCCATATTTTATAGAAATCCGATTCTTCTCTTTCTTTTAGTTCTTTTGTCATTTTGTCCATCTCTGCACATCTGAGTTCTTTTCTAATTATTGTTTCATCTGCGGGTGTATTGATTTCCCCCCCCCCAGTTTTGCGCGAAAGCAATCCTGGCTGCAGAGAGTATGTGTATGATTATGTATTGAAATTGTTGATCCACTTTTTGGTCTAATAGTCCTAATAAGCATGCTTCTTGGTTTCAGTTCTATTTTTAACAATTTAAATTAACAATTTAAAGACGTTAACCATTTCTTGTATGCTTTTTTTGTTGTTGTTCCTTTCCAGGTATTGGCTGACAAACAAAGTCTACATCAAGCGCCCAACCACTGGTTTGTTGATGTACACCCTGGCAACGCGCTTCTGCAACCAGATTTACCTCTACGGTTTCTGGCCATTTCCCCAAGGTCCAGACCAAAGCCCCGTTAAGTACCACTACTATGACAGCCTGAAATACGGCTACATGTCCCAGACCAGTCCTCATACCATGCCTTTGGAATTCAAAGCCTTGAAGCTCCTGCACCTCCAAGGAGCCTTAAAACTCACCGTTGGGCCCTGCAACGGAACCACGTAAAAAAGAAACCACTTTCCTGGAGGCTGTGCCCCATGGGAGGATTGGGGAGGGGAGGCTGGGAGGAGTGGTAGATGGAGAGATGGGTTTTCTTGGTTTGGGAGATGAGCACAAGCATGGCTGCGGGGGGCTCTGCGTTGAAGTGGAGCCAGCGTTTGGTGCCAGGGCCAGAAGACCTGTGCGGGAACCCTAAGAGAAGATGGCCTTTGCCCTTCCCAGGCCTGGAAGCCACTGTGACGTGTATGGGTACTTTAGTGTGACAACTCAGTGTTAGGCCAGATGTTGTGCGTGGTCTAGAATTGGTAGGTAGGGCTCGTTTGGCTAAGAAAGCCGGGCGTTTCCCGGTTTGTGTTGTGTTCTTGGCTTAGTTGGATATAGGCGTTAGGGATTAATCCTTAGAACTGCTGTTTTTTGAGCAGGGAGGGAAACAGAGCAGAGGCACTGCGGGTCAGTTCTCAGAAAGCTACTGGCCAAGGAGAGGTTTAACCGTGCTGTATGGAACTTTTTTCAAGCTGGGCCACCAGCTGTGCCCATTCCGAAAAAGCACCGAGCAACAAAAGCCAACTCAGGATCCTCAGACACAAAGAGGACTGGAGTTTCTGACATTTCCACGGGAAGAGAAAATATCAGCCCATTCATCGGACGGACAGCGTGGCTCATAATTTTTTTAATTTTTTAAATAAAAGATAAAAGACAGAAGTGGACTTAAAGGGGAGCATCGTTTTTTTGTTTCCTGCTGTGGTTGGCCTCTTCCTTGGTAGAGAAAGCCCCTTTCAGCGGTAACTAAATAAGCGATGCCCGTCAGGAGCATCCATCGACATGGCATCAAAAGAGACAAGACGCCATAATTCTGCAAACAAAAGGCCAGTTCCTTTTTCTTCTTTTAATATGCTCTGCCTTGGTGTGCCGTGAAGGAAAGAATTGACATTTGGGGTTTTCGATTTGTAAAAGCAAATTCGCCGGCTGGATCTTTTCTTTTTCTTTTTGTTCCAACTGTTTTATTGTGCTTTAGCAGATTTGTTAATAAACCCAGTTTTAAGTCCTTGTAGCCATCCGTGCCTTCGTTATTTGAGGCCCAACCTCCACAAACAGCGGATGAGAAATTGGTCTGAAGTTGGAATTGGTACCCCAGCTGGTGACAAATTCCTTGTGTGTTTTAATCACACTTGGCCAGTTCAATTCATCCCTGCTCAGAAAGCTTGCAGACCTAAAAGAATATTTTATACACTGTGCAGGAGGGAAGTGATTCTTAACCAAACGCAGCAAATAGGGAAGTTTAATCCATCTTTAATGATAGATTGATGGATTAATATCTAAGGGAATGCCAATATCTCAGGGGCTGCCACAAAGAAGAGGGAGTCAAACTGTTCTCCAAAGCACCTGAGGGCAGAACTAGAACCAATGGATGGAAACTAATCAAGGAGAAACTTAGAACTAAGGAGAAATTTCCTGACAATTGGAACCATTCCATGTCAGTGGAATGCCTTGCCTCCAGAAGTTGTGGATGCTCCAACACTGGAGGTTTTTAAGAAGAGACTGGACAACCATTTGTCTAAAATGGCACAGGGTCTCCTGCCTGAGCAGGCGGTTGTGCTAATAGCAATAGCAATAGCAGTAGACTTATATACCGCTTCATAGGCCTTTCAGGCCTCTCTAAGCGGTTTACAGAGAGTCAGCATATTGCCCCCAACAATCTGGGTCCTCATTTTACCCACCTCGGAAGGATGGAAGGCTGAGTCAACCCTGAGCCGGTGAGATTTGAACCGCTGACCTGCTGATCTAGCAGTAGCCTGCAGTGCTGCATTTAACCACTGCGCCACCTTGGCTCTTAAGTTTTATTAATTAGGCAGTACAGTGATAAATTACAAATATATTTTAGTATTACAAACATCTTTAGTCCATTATCCATTGCCAAGTCAGAATGCTAAAAGACCTCCAAGGTCCCCTCCAACTCTGTTATCTTCAGTTCCTCTCCATTTTCCAGAAAACTGACACAGAGCATTTAACATGGTTGGTCACAATTATGATTGTTAAGCAAGAACAAGCTATATTACAAAGCCCAATTTACTGGTGTTTTGGTAACACACACTTTACTTCTCTCCATGGCAAAGTAAAAAATCTGTGCCCTTGCAAATGTGTTTGGACCACATTACCTCTCATCCTTGGTCCTTGATTATGTTGGCTGGGACTGATGGAATTGGAGTCCAATGATATTGCAGCGCTAGAGGGAAGAGTGATACATTCTTCAGTTCTCATGGTGGATGAAGGACCATGAGCTAAAGGGTTGAGTAGAATAAGGCATTTCAAAAGGTGACATCATGGACAGATGAACAGATGAAGGCAACAGGATCAAATTTCCTTATTGTCTTCAACTGAAAAAAGCTTTGCAAGGCATAAGCTTGTTATTTTCTCTTGAACAAGGATGAACAAGAAGTGATGATTCTAATCTTTCTTTTTGAATTCATATTTCTGAATTATTCTTCTTGTTCATATTTCCAACATAAATCTAAAGTGCCTGCATACATTCTGGATAACTTTTCTGATGTCATAAAGCAATGGAAAGGGACATGGTGGCTCAGTGGCTAAGATGCTGAGCTTGTCGATCAGAAAAGATCGGCAGTTTGGCAGTTTGAATCCCTAGCACTGAATAACGGAGTGAGCGCCCATTACTTGTCCCAGCTTCTGCCAACCTAGCAGTTCGAAAGCATGTAAAAATGCAAGTGGAAAAATAGGGACCAACTTTGGTAGGAAGATAACAGTGTTCCGTGCGTCTTTAGTGTTTAGTGTCATGCCGGCCGCATGACCACGGAGAGGTCTTGGGACAGCGCTGGCTCTTCGGCTTTGAAATGGAGATGAACACCGCCCCCTAGAGTCGGGAATGACTCGCACATATCTGCAAGGGGAACCTTTACCTTTACCTTTAAATCAATAGTACAGGTTAAAAAAATCCTTAAGAGTATAATACAAGGTAAAATTCAATTATAGCAACCACACACTTCTTTTATCAAATGCAGGAAATCAGGAGGCAAGGCAGCTGAAATTAATATAGGTTTATGGCATGCTAACCCTCTCTACAAGAATCTGAACTTCTAATGGCCAAAGCAAGTTGGTGATAGATAAGAGTCACTGGACTTCAAGATGGCCTGGATCGCTTGTGAGTGCGAAAGGACTCGAGACCGATGATGTGCTTGACTCCTCCCTCAGGCTCAGCCTGTTCCTCTCCAATGATTCCATCTAAATGTTCTAACCAACATTTTTAGTCCACTTCACATTTGTACACAATTCTATTTCAGATTCTGCCTTACATAGTTCATTATCATGAATTCTTTTATCTACTTTAAATCTTATAAGTAAGAAAACCACCGACAACTATATCCCTCTGCCATCAGTTGTTTTCTTGATAATGCTTTATATTTCCCTTGGGTCTTCTGTAGCTTTTCCTGGTGTGATGAATCTTCCTGAAAGAAAAAGATAGATGAGATGCTAAGTTTCATCTTTAGTGATATAGATTTTTATGGGCTTTATCTCCCCAAAGAGTGGAATGGAGAAGATATACATCGAATCTCCTTCCTAAGCCCCCAAAATGACATTCCCAGTGCAAGAATAATGTCTTGATTTAGAAAAGGCTATAGAGCTTGAATTTGTTGTGAATGGTTGAAGGGCTTCCTAATCTTGGCTAATAGATGCCTTTCTAACCATCTGTTAGGGATATCGCTGTCTGATGCAGCTGTGTGCTCTCATCCAAAACCCATAGCTGAGATTGTCTTTGGATTGTTTTCTGATCCAGAGTAGACGTTTTCACTCTTTTCCTGACACAAGCCTTGTTATTTGCATGATTAATTCAACCTTGATGAAAACAGAACCGGGTGCCAGCTAGCCGGATCCATTTGGCATCTTCTCTATCTTTCCTCAGACACTTTGGTTTGTTCTGTGTGACCAACGTGACCCTCAGGAGGGAAAACAACAGTGCCCAGATCACTAAGGAAAAGCCATAACATCAAGAGGACTTTGGAAAGGGCCATTGCAACCATGGCCATTTGCAGGTTGGTGGACTTCAAATCCCAGAAGATCAATAGCACTTAGACTTATATATCACTTCACAGTGCTTTACAGCCCTCTCTAAGCAGTTTACAGAGTCAGCCTATTGTCCCTAACTTTCTGGGTCCTTGTTTTAATCAACTTGGAAGGATGGATGGTTGAATCAACCTTGAGTCCCATCAGGATGAAACTGCTGGCAATTGGCAGAGTCAGCCTGCAATACTGCATTCTAAACACTGCACCACTATGGCTTCCTTCCTTTGCATTTCCATTCCTTTCTTCTCATCTTCCTTTCTTCCTGCCTGCCTGCCTGCCTGCCTGCCTGCCTGCCTTTCTTTTCAACTAATAGCACTTAGACTTATGTACCACTTCACAGTGCTTTACAGCCCTTTCTAAGCAATTTACAGAGTCCGCCTCTTGCCCCCAACAGTCTGGGTCCTCATTTCATTGACCTTGGAAGGATAGAAGGCTGAGTCAGCCTTGAGTCTGGTTAAATTTGAACTGCCAAATTGCAGTCAGCTGGCAGTCAGCAGAAGTAGCCTGCAGTACTGTACTCTAACCACTGCGCCACCAAGGTTTATAAGTAATCATAGAATGCAGCCATCAGCGCAGCCATCAGCACAGCCATTGATGAAATTTTGGGAGTTGGAGTCTACACAACTGGACACTATCAGGCTTGGGAAACACTGCTCTAGAAACATCTGCCTATGAGAATGATTCTGGTCTATGGCTAGTGATCATGAAAGTAAGGGTAAAGGATTCCCCTGTCCAGTCATCTCTGGCTCTAGGGAGAGTGCTCATCTCTGCTTCTTAGCCAAAGGAGTCGTCATTGTTCAAAGACAACTTCTGTGGTCATGTGGCCAACATATGGCGAAGGGCACAGAATGCTGTTACCTTCCCACGGAAGTGGTACCTATTTATCTACTTGCGTTTGTAGTTTTAACATTGTTAGGTAGGCAGGAGCTGGGGCAGCCGTGTAATCCTCTGAAGTCTGCTACCAGTTTGGTGAGTCTGCTACCAAGCATCTGCTTTGCCCCCACAGCACTAAAAAAGGAACATTTGGAAGCCTTCTGAGTCTGCAAAGGTAAGTAAAACAGTCGGGGGAGGGGGGGCAATCCGCTATGCCATGCAGTTTGGATTATCTAGAAAGCAGGAAATATGATGGTTCTAGTCTAATATAAATCGCACAACACAGCTGATCGTCACCCAGCTCGTTGTTGGAAATACCAGTTCGCCTGAACTGGTAACATTTTCTACTACCACTTTGGGCGAACCGATCCAAACCAGTAGCATTTCACCCCTGAGCTGAGGCAAGAATGGGAGTTCAGCCCCTCGCACAGCGCTCGGGTCTCAAACCCAGGCTATCAGCTTTCCGGTTGACCAGTTCAGTGTCTTTAACCACTGTGACATTGCACTCTAGTGATCATAATGATGCTTTAATAATGGAGGTAGACCAGGACCTCTTTGGCTGACTAGACAAGTGCCAAAATCACAAGAGAAACTGTGGAATAGATGTCTGCAGAGGGATCTGGCTACCAGTTGGGACTTGCATTTCTACATACATCTGACATGTGTGGTGCTCCAAAAATGCTGGCCAGTGCATATATATTTACAGCTTCCGGCAGATGGCAAAAGCTGCTGCTCTCGCCATTTGTCAAAATTTGCTTTCTTCCCAGGATACATTCAGAGGAGAGATTGATGGATGAGGTTCCTGCTGCATTTTCGCTTGCCCCATTGTGGACTGTTTAGATCAGCACCATTCAGCAGCTCTGCTAACAAAGTGGAGTGTAGGCCAGCTATGCAGCTACACAGACAGAACAAATTTACACTCAGCTATCTTGTGTCGTTTGCAGACTGGAGACAAATATCTTCAAATGGCTGTCTGGATGTGTCCTAATTTTCTGTACTTGGATCCTTCCCTTCTCTTTCCCTTCCCTTTCTTTCCCTTTCCCTTTCCCTTCCCTTCCTCCCTTCCTTTTCCCTTCCTTCTCCTTCTTTCTTCCTTCCTTCCTTCCTCTCCTTTCTTTCCTTCCTTCCTCCCTTCCCTTTCTTTCTTTCTTCCTTCCTTCCCTTCCTTTCCTTCCCTTTCCCTTCCCTTCCCTTCCCTTCCTTTTTTTCTTCCCTTTCCTTTCTTTCTTTCCCTTTCCTTCCCTTTCCCTTCCCTTCCCTTCCCTTCCTTTTCTTTTCCTTTCTTTCCTTTCCTTTCCCTTCCCTTCCTTTTCCCTTCCCTTTCCTTTCCTTTCTTTTCCTTCCCTTCCCCTTCCCTTCCCTTTCTTTTCTTTTCTTTCCCTTTCCCTTCCCCTTCCTTTTCCCTTCCCTTTCCCTTCCCTTCCCCTTCCCTTCCTTTTCTTTTCCTTTCTTTCCTTTCCTTTCCCTTCCCTTCCTTTTCCCTTCCCTTTCCTTTCCTTTCTTTCCCTTTCCTTCCCTTTCCCTTCCCTTCCCTTCCCTTCCTTTTCTTTTCCTTTCTTTCCTTTCCTTTCCCTTCCCTTCCTTTTCCCTTCCCTTTCCTTTCCTTTCTTTCCCTTTCCTTCCCTTTCCCTTCCCTTCCCTTCCCTTCCTTTTCTTTTCCTTTCTTTCCTTTCCTTTCCCTTCCCTTCCTTTTCCCTTCCCTTTCCTTTCCTTTCTTTTCCTTCCCTTCCCCTTCCCTTCCCTTTCTTTTCTTTTCTTTCCCTTTCCCTTCCCCTTCCTTTTCCCTTCCCTTTCCCTTCCCTTCCCCTTCCCTTCCTTTTCTTTTCCTTTCTTTCCTTTCCTTTCCCTTCCCTTCCTTTTCCCTTCCCTTTCCTTTCCTTTCTTTCCCTTTCCTTCCCTTTCCCTTCCCTTCCCTTCCCTTCCTTTTCTTTTCCTTTCTTTCCTTTCCTTTCCCTTCCCTTCCTTTTCCCTTCCCTTTCCTTTCCTTTCTTTTCCTTCCCTTCCCCTTCCCTTCCCTTTCTTTTCTTTTCTTTCCCTTTCCCTTCCCCTTCCTTTTCCCTTCCCTTTCCCTTCCCTTCCCCTTCCCTTCCTTTTCTTTTCCTTTCTTTCCTTTCCTTTCCCTTCCCTTCCTTTTCCCTTCCCTTTCCTTTCCTTTCTTTCCCTTTCCTTCCCTTTCCCTTCCCTTCCCTTCCCTTCCTTTTCTTTTCCTTTCTTTCCTTTCCTTTCCCTTCCCTTCCTTTTCCCTTCCCTTTCCTTTCCTTTCTTTTCCTTCCCTTCCCCTTCCCTTCCCTTTCTTTTCTTTTCTTTCCCTTTCCCTTCCCCTTCCTTTTCCCTTCCCTTTCCCTTCCCTTCCCCTTCCCTTCCTTTTCTTTTCCTTTCTTTCCTTTCCTTTCCCTTCCCCTTCCTTTTCCCTTCCCTTTCCCTTCCCCTTCCCTTCCTTTTCTTTTCCTTTCTTTCCTTTCCCTTCCCTTCCTTTTCCCTTCCCTTCCTTTTCCCTTCCCTTCCCTTTCTTTTCCTTCCTTTGCTTCCCTTCCATTTCCTTTCCTTTTCTTTCTGTTCCCTTCCTTTTCCCTTCCCTTTCATTTTCTTCCCTTCCCTTTCTTTTCCTTCCTTTCTTTCCCTTCCCTCCCTTTCCCTCCCTTTTCTTCTTTCTTTCCTTCCTTCCTTCCTTCCTTCTGTCCTTCTTTTGATGGAAGCTTATCCAACCTAGAATTAAAGAGAAATTTCAGGACAGTGAGAACAATTAATCAGCAGAACAGCTTGCCTCCATAAATTGTGGGTGTTCCATCACAGGAGGCTTTTAAGAAGAGACTGGACAGCTGCCTGTCTGGAATTGTATATGGTCTCCTGCTTGAGAAGGAGGTTGGACTAGAAGACCTCCAAGGTCCCGTTCAACTGTGTTATTCTATAGTCTGATAAGCTAGGCTTCCAGAGTAGGCTTAACTTAATTGATTCAACAATTTCCCAGATTTGCACAAGACGTATACAAACAAGCATGAGATTTACCCAAATTTGTACACCTACAAAAGAACTAACTCTGGTTAAAATTGATCAGATTTAACTTGAAAGAAAACAGCTGCTCGGCTTTTAACTAAGTCATCTGAGTTCATTGCACAAATGCAGCCACAAGTTTGTTAGCTAACCCGGTTAAATGTGCTGTGGGAAGCCTGCAATTAAGTTGTTGTTTTTTCCCATTCATTTAACTGCTTACATGACTACATCTTATCAGCTCTGCAATTCAATTCAGCTCAGTGAGTTGTTGCAAAAAAAAAAAAAATCTGCTTCAGATTCACCCGCACTCACATGCAGGCTGATGATATCTGTCCATTGTGTTTGAAGACATCTAACAGGTTATGGGCTACCCACGATGCGTCTGCAGGTGGCTGGTAAGGCCTATACGGGCATGAAATATTCTGCCACATGTTGGGCAGACACATGTGGGCACCATTGTTGCAGCATTTGCAGCTCTGGCTTTGCGGGGTGCTCGCTTCTCTTGAGCTACGGTTGGTCTTCTGTCCTCAGATGTCTGGCAGCCTTGGTGGATCGGCGTGTGCCATGTTGCTCGATCTTGTGCCAGGGTTTCCCAGAAGGTGGTGTCAATATCCAGGGACTTGAAGGACCTGCCACGCCCACCAAGCCACACCTACCAAGCCACACCCACAGAACTGGTAGGGAAAAAAATTGAATCCCACCACTGGCCTAGTCAGCCTCCTGCACCGGGGGGGGGGGGGGGCGGGGGAGCTTCTTTGCTCTCCCTGGGCTCCAGAGGGTTTCCTCGAGCTGCCAGGAGGGTGAAAATGGCCTCCCCAGGCTCTGGAGGCCCTCTGGAGGCTGGAAATGGGCCTGTTTCCAGCCTTCCTGAACTTCTGGTAGGCCCATTTTTCACCCTCCCTGAGCTTCCATGTGTGCCCTGCACTTACCTGCATCCAAAACAGGCCGTGTGGGGACTCCTGGGAGGGGCAGGGTGGGCATGGCCCAGGGGTGGGTTTCAACCGGTTCGCGGCGGTCCCTGCGAACCGGTTGGTCGGCGAACCCGGAAGTAAGTAACTTTCGGGAACGGCGAAGGGCCCACCCGCCCGCCCGTGCTCCTTACCCGGTTTTGACGAGTTCTGCGCTTCCACGCATGCGCAGGACGCATACAGCGCCTGCGCGATCCTCCAGGAGCAGCTGGAGCATCACACAGACGCTAGTACGCAGGTGGGCACTGTCCGCGTGCACGAGGACGCCGCCGCCCCCATTCCAACTGAACCGGTTGGAACGGGGCGAGAAACCCACCCCTGGCATGGCCAGCCAGGAGTGGGATTTGGGGGTTCTCTAAACTGCACAGAATCATAGCTAGAGTTCTCCCGAACCCCTGCAAACCCCCAGCAGCCCATGCTTGCTATGTATGGCAACTAAGAAAAGAAGAAAAAGAGGATATGGCGTTAGCTAAAGTCGTTTCAAGAGCTGACACAGAGTAAATAAACAAACAGAATAGCACTACAAACTGAGAAGAAATTCTTGTAAACGGAGCGAGCGTTTACCAAGTAAATTCATAAATTCTGGCTCAGCTCCAACATCGAGCTCAAAAAAAAAGTTGCTATTTCTCTACAACTGCCACCATTTTGAATCGTGTTATGGACGCAGGCCAAAACCTATTTCGTGGCAGGAAGCTTTTTAGTCTGAAAACTTGATATTAAAAAAGTTGCTATTTCTCTACAACTGCCACCATTTTGAATCGTGTTATGGACGCAGGCCAAAACCTATTTCGTGGCAGGAAGCTTTTTAGTCTGAAAACTTGATATTGCTTCTGGCATCTTAGTGACTTTTGCTAAAGTGGTTTAGATCTTGGCTGCGAGATGGACCACCAAGTGATGAACTGTTGATGCATCTCACTATTATCTCAAAGAGGAAGCAATTCTTTTTTTTTCCCAAGCGAAAGAAATGCCAAATGAAAGCCTGCTATAACAACTCAATAGATTTGTTCTACTATCTCTGATCATTCTCTTACTGACAAGAGCTGAACTTTCACTGCCCTCCTTTATCTTTACTCAGAGTTGACTGCTATCACTGGAAATGGAAACATCAGCAAAGGGTAGGGCTGGGAAAAACATTTATGCAGGAGAAACAGCTTTGAAAAGACAGCAGGTGAAGGAAGGGAGACCATCTAAGTCAGTGTTTCTCAACCTTGGCAACTTGAAGATGTCTGGACTTCAACTTCCAGAATTCCCCAGCCAGCGAATGCTGGCTGGGGAATTCTGGGAGTTGAAGTCCAGACATCTTCAATTTCCCAAGGTTGAGAAACACTGATCTAAGTGATGGGCTCCACGTATAAAGTTGGTTCTCAGAGTTTGTCCAGCTCCACTGCAGGACGAAGCAATGTTGGGCTTCCCATAAGCCTCAGAGCATCCAAAGATTCTTATACACAGTAATAGGGTTGGGAGAAACATTGAAGATCTCCTAGTCCAACCCTCCACTCAAGCTTGTTCATTTTCAGACAGAGAAGAGAGGGAGGATGTGAAGTAATTTTTTCTGCTTGTGTAAAAAATTAGCTTCTCTTGATGTTAGCAGCTCACTATCGGTTTCAGTTTTTTCAGTGCATGAATGAGCAACAAAATGCTTTGTGTTCTGACCTAAACTTCCGGATACAGTAAAAAGTGAATGCTTAGTCCCCAAAACCCTCTTTTTATTTCAAAGTCTGTGAGGTATCTTCATTCACAGCCCATAATGAGTCCCAAATAGTTATAAAGAGTCCTACAGTAGGCTGCCAAAGTCCTTTGCTTATCCGACACAGAGCCCTCGTCTTAGCCTTCACCAGACTCCAGGACTGGCCCATGTTCCTCCCCAACCTCCTCACTGTCCGACTCTGCTGCCAGCTCTGCAGGCTGCCAGTGGACCACAACCCTGTGCTGCTTGGAAGCTGGATGGAAGTCAGCTCACCAGCTTTCATTGGGACTGTTCTTCTCCAGAAGATGGCAGGTTGGGAAATATCTCAAGGCCCGTCTTGTCAAGAGAATGGGATAAAAGGGACATTGATGCTGCTCTAATGGGATTCCAATAAGTGTGTGTCCCATTGCAAACATCCGTAGTAGCATCCTGAATAACAACACATTTTTTTTAAATGTAATATGGGACTGTCTTTCTGTCTCTGCCTTCCTGCTAACTTCTGACATCCCCATTATCTCCTGCTGGCAAAGGCTGAAAGAGGCCCCCTGCTACTCCCTGGATGCTCTCCAAATTGCCAGACACCTCAACCACTTCTTTGTTGCTGGTGCCATGTAAACACTTAGCTGTGAGAGGGAAACGGCTGGGACGGCTTTTTCAATATTTGCAAAGGACATTTTTCCCCCCTCCTGGAATTATAGGGACATGTTGCTGGGAATTGTGGAATTCCTGTTATATATGGAACACTTGAAATGGGATAAGAAAGTGTGTCTTCCTTCCTCCCTCCCTCCCACCCTCCCTCCCTCTCCCTCCCTCCCTTCCTATCTCCCTCCCTCCCTTCCTTCCTTCCCTCCCTCTCTCCATTCCCCAACCTGTTTTCTGTGAATAGGGATGCACCTCCTGAAAATATATGCATCTATGAAAAGATGTGTACACATCGGAAGGGAACTGTGATCTCCTAACCACTTTACCCCTCTTTTTCTACAGTTAATACTGCAAGGGTATTAGCGTGAGTAATCTGTCCCCCGCACACACCTTCATAGCTATTAAATATGAATGTATCCATCTATCGTATAGAACCAGGTATAGATTTGTGTTTGGGCAGGAAATGAAGCCACACATGTGCACACACCACAGATAACATCTGTACATTCATTGTATGTCCATACATTTACTGAAGATCCTGTTCCTTTTCCAGGCATTTAAATGTAGCTTTAGGAAGAATGAAGAAAATCACGACTTCCATAAGCTGCACTCTGCTTCCCCCACCCCCTCTTCCACTCTTGTATCTCTACAGGGGTCCCCAACCTCTGGGCCGTAGCCCACTACCAGGCCATTAGGAACTGGGCAACACAAGAGGCAGGCTGGTGTATGCGCACATGTGAACAGCTGAACTTGTGCAAGCAGTTGGCGGGCCCGTGCACATGCGTGCACGCAGCTCAACTCACACAAGTCAAGGTGCATGTGTATACGCACACGCTTGGGCAATGTTTGTGTAAGTCGAACGGCGCACACACGAGCAGCAAGCCATCACTCATACAGCCCGGTTCCCCTCTCTCACTCCCCCACCCCCAGTCGGGCTGCCAAGCCGCAATGGTTGGGGACAGCAGCTGCTCTACAGGATACACTAGTTCTGCATTTCTTCTCCCAAATCTTCCTATCCAGAAGTAGACATGTACCTTCCATTTTATTACACTGCTTATTTTATTGGCTCCTTTACTTTAGAAGATATGTTTCCTCCAACCTTTCCGCTTTTCTCCTCCCGTTCCTCTGGCCGTGCAGAAGCAGGGCTTCCGCTAGAGCGTACGAGCCTCTACAGTCTTCACAGTCACCACTTTTTCCCAGTCAAGGCTGGTGTGAGTGATGGGCAGCTGTCTCCGAAAGGACTTTATGTAGCTGCTGTTCATGTGGTCGTATTCGTCCATGATTTTACTCTGGGTCTCGTTTTCCACTTTTCCCACCAGCTTTGCAAAGTCCTTTGCTGTCTGGGCTTCATCGGTGACCAGCAGCGTCTCCTCAGCATCCTTGACCGCTGTCAGGTGTGTGTTGCCGTCTTCAAAGTAGTGTGCCTGGATCGTGATGACTCCGGTCACCTGAGTGGATGTAGAGGCAGGAGCTAGAGCAAATGTCCATTCCGATTTCCACAAGCCGTTCCAGAAGGCAGACGGTTTGTATCGGTGGCTTTCAATGCAAGCCACAAAAATCTTCCGCATAGCTGTGTCCTTGACGAAGACGCTGCAAAGCCCGCCAGGGTAGTGGTTGTCGACATAACATTTCAGGGCCTCGTGGAGGGCTCTCCTCCATAGCTCTCCTTTCTTGTCCTCTTCGGGATGAGCCTGGAAGTCACTTGGTATTCCCCTCAAGTGGTCGTACTTGAAGGAGACCTGGTTCTGTGGATCCAGGAAGTAGTTCTCCTCCAGCTCATTGTGGCGAGTCAAGAGGACCTCACCGTTCTTGGTTTGGACTGGTGTGAAATGGTCCTTGTTGTACATGGCACAGAGACTGGGTGCCTCTTCACACATCATCTTATCATCTTCTACCAGCATGCGTAAGTCACTGAAGGCCTCATTGAATTCTCCAGGTGGAATTTGTTTCAAGAGTCTATGCACTACCTGGGCTTTCTCTGTCTTGATTCGAGGATGATCTACAGACAGTAGCTCTGTAGACATCTTGGCCTAGTTTGCAAAAGGTGGATCTTGGAATTGTGAACACAGTTGACCTACCGATGAAAAGTACCCAAAGCATTAACTTACATATTAGTGAGGTCAGTAGGTTTTGATTTTACTCTGAGACCTCATTAAATCAGGAAAATGTGGTTGTTCAGATCATCCCCTTTCAGAAGACTGAATTAATAGAGACACATTGGTGTGATTTACAAACACCTGTACAGTACATCCCCTAGAATGGGATAATCTGAGTGGAGAGAATAGAATAGGTAGAGTATAGAGTAGAGTAGACTAAAAGTAGAGTAGAGTAGAATAGAATAGAATAGAATGGAACAGAATAGGTAGGAGTAGAAGTAGACTAGAGTAGGAGTAGGAGTAGGAGTAGGAGTAGGAGTAGGAGTAGGAGTAGGAGTAGGAGTAGGAGTAGGAGTAGGAGTAGGAGTAGGATAGAATAGAATAGAATAGAATAGAATAGAATAGATAGAGTATAGAGCAGAGTAGACTAAAAGTAGAATAGAGTAGAGTAGGAGTAGGAGTAGAATAGAATAGAATTGAATTGAATAGGTAGAATAGGAGTAGAAGTAGACTAGAGTAGGAGTAGAATAAAATAGATAGAGTATAGAGCAGAGTAGACTAAAAGTAGAACAGAGTAGAGTAGAATAGAATAGGTAGAATAGGAGTAGAAGTAGACTAGAGTAGGAGTAAGAGTAGTAGAATGAATAGAATAGGTAGAGTAGAGTAGAGTAGAGTAGAGTAGGAGTAGAGTAGGATAGGATAGGTTAGGATCTGAATCTGAATCTGAATCACAATGTTATAAGAAAGCAGAGATTACAGGGGACAAAAGCTTGGAGCACCCCAGGGGTTGAAGGCAACCATAGATGCATCTCTTGGTCTCCACAACAAGGATCCTTGTCACTATTTTCTTTTTCTATTAGATCCATTTACTTTTCCAAAAACCGAATGCTTAAAGCTACATGTTGGTAGACAAAGCAACACCTTCAGGTACAAACTCCTTTTCTAAGAATGCTTCTGGCCTCTGATTAAGACCCCGGAGGCAGCCTTAGAAGACAGAAACAGTATAGATGGCCTCAGGGGAGTGTTTGCTTTAAAGGCATGCCTTCCTACAAGAAAAACCAATTAACTGCAAGCTGTAGAAACACAGGGTCTCCTAGGAAGCTAGAGGAGAGAAGTTCTACAAGCTCTCCTCCTGACAGATGGTTGGTTGGTAGTTGGCCATTCAAACCAAGGTAACTATTTTGTGAGAGTACCCATAACAAGCTTCAAAATTTCAACAGTGTCCATCAAATGGTAGTAACAGTGTTACTATCACTCCAGCATTGGGTGAGGTGAAACCTCCACTTGGTTTTTTGCATTGAGCAGATTCTGAAAAGAGCTTCATTTAGGTCAGGGGTCAGCAACCTTAAACACTCAAAGAGCCACAAAGTTCCTAACTGGAAACCCCCCATTCAATTCTGGAGTTGACTGGAAGTCCCGTTCCCCCATCATAGAGTCTGCTCCTTGCACAGTGTCCTTTTTCTTCTACCTGTCCTAATCAAAAGCCCTATCAATTGTGGAGCCGACCAGCAAAAGGGAGCCACAGCAGAAGGATGAAAGAGCCACATGCGGCTCCAGAGCCACAGGTTGCTGATGGTTGGTGCCAGGTTCTTAAGTCATGAGGAATGAAACCATCCTATTCCACTCCTTTCAGGTATTTTCCAAGACTCTTTGGTTCTACCTCTTCTTACCTAACCCTTTTCTAGCAAAGAGAAGAACTAGGGGAGACCTGATAGCAGTGTTCCAATATTTGAGGGGCTGCCACAGAGAGAGGGGGGTCAACGTATTTACTAAAGCTCCAGAAGGCAAGGCAAGAAACAATGGATGGAAACTATTCAAGGAAAGAAGCTACCTAGAACTACAGTGAGAACAATCAACCAGTGGAACAAATTGCTTTAGGAGGTTGAGTTTTCAACAAGAGACTAGGCAGTCATTTGTCTGAAATGATAGAAGGTCTCCTGCTTGAGCAGTGGGTTGGACTAAAAGGCACCCAAGGTCCCTTTCAACACTGTTGTTTTATGTTCTTCTAACCCCTTATTTGGCTTTTGTTGTTTGAAGCCTGACCTGGGACATGCAATTTCCTGGCTTAAACCAGAGCCCAGAAGAATTTGCTTGCTCTCATGTGATTGCTCCACTGGAGTTTGGTTTTCAAACTTGGGTATTCTGTGTATCCTGGCAACCAGGAAATTCCAGCCTGATTCTAATGATCTCTCTCTCTCTCTCTCTCTCTCTCTCTCTCTCTCTCTCTCTCTCTCTCTCTCTCTCTCTCTCTCTCTCTCTCTCTCTCTCTCTCTCTCTCTCTCTCCCTCTCTCCCTCTCTCCCTCTCTCCCTCTCTCCCCCTCTCCCCCTCTCCCCCTCTCCCCCTCTCCCCCTCTCCCTCTCTCCCTCTCCCTCTCTCCTCCCCTCTCTCTCATACAAGTGGGAAAACTCAGACTGGATGGCATAGGTGAGCAATCAGAGGGATATTGGGAATACTACTAATAAATATATATATATATATATATATATATATATATATCCCTCCTTCTCTCCATTCCACTCTCCCACTCCCTCTCTCCCTCCCACTCCCCTCCCTCTCTCTCTCCCTTCCTCTCTCTCCCCCCTCTTTCCATCTCTCCCTTCCTCCCTCCCTCTCTCCCTATTCCAGAATTCTCCCAAATTATTCCTTAAGGGCTGGAGGCAAGCTATGTCCCTAAATAATGGGGATTGATTTCAAACTGATCTGAAAACAAAGCAAGAAATAAAAACTATTCCAGGTTTTTGGTAGGTTTAGCACATATATTTTTGGTTGCATTTGTTGGTTTCTTTAACCCGCCATCCTGGGCCCAACGTTTGGGAAGCCAGGCTCTGCCTGTCACAAGCCAGGACAAAGGGTGGGTGATGGAGGAGTAACACCTCCTTCAAAAACCTTGGTCCAGCTGGCCCGGCTGGTAGCCCCTCATAAGGGCCCCCTTCCAGGGTTACAGGAGAAGATGGTCAAGGGGTTTGAAGGCGGAAGAGGGCTCTGCGCCCCAACGGCAGATCAAGAGGCAGAACCATCTTCTAGGAGAAGGGAAACTCTGATTACAAAGCTCCACTGCCTTGTGGCTAAATCCACTACTGGAAAAGGCTTCGGGAGTCAACCTCCAGGAAAAATCCAGAGCCAGAGTCCCGGAAGCAGTTTGTGACTGTGTACAACCACATTCTGGTAACTCCTGCAACGCTGCTGGAACCAATCGTATCGGCTCTGCCGTTCCACTGGATTATTTCAGCGACGTGGAGAGGGCGGATCTGCTGCTTGGGTAACAGTCCATCCTCCATATTAATCTACCCAGGCCTGGTGCTCTGGAGAGGACACTCCAGCTTTATCCCTTTCTAGAGTATGATACCATAGTCTTTTGAGACTGAAGAGTGACAATGCAAATGCATTGGTTTCTTAATTTGTTTTTATCACCTCCTAAAATTCGACACTTGGACTGGGCCCTAATATGGACCTCTCTCAGGAAATTTGTTCTAAGCTTTTTTTAAACAAGCTTTTGATATGCAAAGTTGGCAAAGCCGGAGGACTTTATGCTGTCTCCTTTGACGACTTCCATTTAGTGTGTTTCTGAATAGGTTTCAAATGTGTATTTTTGCTTTCAGAGATACTTATGTTCTTGTCGGGCATTTCTTAGAATAAAAGAAGAAAGTCAATTTCCCAGGAGTAGACATCCTCAGAATTCATTGACAATCGCGGTGAATATAATGAATAATCTTTTGGTGGCGCAGGCAAGGAGTAGGGTAATGTGGGAGAAATTGTTTCTCCTCTAAAAGGAAACATCTGGTTTTTTTCCTCCATTAGGGCACTAATAAAAAAATAAAAACAGATTGGAAGAGTTCAGAAAGCTGAGACAGAAATGGTGATAATGATGATTAAGGACAGTCTCATTTAATTGTTTGTAATTGGACAACAAATCTCAAAAACCATACTGTCTCATTCCAAGTCCTAAAGATTGAATTCCAGCACCCAGATTATTAAAAGATAACCCCTTGGTGCAATCTATTCCTGGCAAACACATCTACCACCACCAATTGAATTACAATTTACAGAGGTGAACTTTCAATGAGCCTTTAAAAGCAATTCCATAAAAATTGCCCTTCCTTCCTTCCTTCCTTCCTTCCTTCCTTCCTTCCTTCCTTCCTTCCTTCCTTCCTTCCTTCCTTCCTAATTTATAATAGACAAACTTCAGACACACTCTGGAAACAGGAAAGTCTATATTTAAATTGAGAGAGGAAAACATAAAGGAAGGGATCTGGTTTTCTTCTTGTTTGTACATAGTAGGACATGGATAGGGAAATACGTTTTTATTTTCCAAATGTTTATATATTCCATAATGTTTAGATAAATAGATAGATGATAGATAGATAGATAGATAGATAGATAGATAGATAGATAGATAGATAGATAGATATGGATGGATGGATGGATGAGAGGGAGAGAGAGAGAGAGAGAGAAAGAGAGAGAGAGAGATGACAGACAGACAAGGATAGATGATGTAGGTAGGAAGGTAGGTAGGTAGGTAGGTAGGTAGGTAGGTAGGTAGGTAGGTAGGTAGGTAGGTAGGTAGGCGGGCAGATGGGTAGATGGATGGATGGATGGATGGATGGATGGATTGATATAGAGATATTGATCAAATGATAGAGAGACAGAGAGAGACACAGAGATAGACAGACAAACACAAGGAGAGATATTTTGGATAATGGGATGCAATATATTAGTTGGCCTAGAATATACACATTTCTTGGGTTCTCAATGCCTTGATTACAAGGAAGATATTTTTTTAAAAAAATCATTTAAAAAACGACAATTTCATTATACCGACTATTAACTAAATGCCATCCATATTATAAATCCCCAAAATTTGACATTGGTCCATTATATAAGCCGGGGTTGGTAAGCTATGCCAATTTATCTTGGGACAAGTAATTTTGCAGATTCCATGCTGAACTGAAATGTAATTAGAGATGGACAGAGCACAAGAAGAGGATATGGAAAAGAAATGGCGGTTTGCCCGCAGGCTAAATTAATGCCAACATTCCTCATTACTACTTGTGTGAGAAATAATTAAGAAGGAGATAGAACACACCATCATTTATGTGTTTTAAAGTGAAACGGATCAAGGTAATGTTAGCTTTCCTTAAGTCCTTCTTCTGTTACAGTTCTCTTGAGAAGGTAATTAAATTCAGGTTTTTTTCCCCACCTAAATTGGACTAGCCTCTCATACTTTATTAAAGCCAACATATTTCTAAATTGGATTGACCTCTTCTACTTCAACAGCCACAGAAGAGGTAATGCAAATGTATTGACCCAGGGACCGGTCAAAGATGATTCTTTTGGACAGAAGCTTCCCTCAGTACACCTTAAGTTTCTGAGCCAAGAAAATCTGACATCTTGCCAGAAGTTTGCATATTTCTCTAAAAATAATCAATTCTACCCTCTTCCAGCTTCCGTGTGATGATTTCTCAATAATTTTCTTCTGCGAACATGTTTCAGCCTTCTCAGCTTGTTCTTAGGACCATGGAAAAAATCATTTCAAATTCTTTCTGAGGTGTTTTTGGATTTAGAACTTTGCTGGAGGTAAAAAACAATAAAACATAGTCGCACACATATAGAATAACAGAGCTGGAAGGGAGATAGACGTCTTCTAGTCCAACTCGTGCTTAGGCAGGAAACCCTACACCACTTCAGACAAATAGTTATCCAATCTCTTCTTAAAAACTTCCAGTGTTGGAGCATCCACAACTTCTGGAGGCAAGTTGTTCCACTGATTAATTATTCTGTCAGGAAATTTCTCCTCAGTTCTAAGTTGCTTCTCTCCTTGATTAGTTTCCACCCATTGCTTCTTGTTCTTCCCTCAGGTGCTTTGGAGAATAGCTTGACTGCCTCTTCTTTGTGGCAGCCCCTGAGATATTGGAACCCTGCTTTCATGTCACCCCAGTCCTTCTTTTCATCTTTCTGGGAAGCCTCTTTCCATTCTTTTGAAGTTCCCTCATTGCCCATCCTTTCCAATCTGAAAAAGTACTGTCCCCTTCCCACATGTCTTCTCTTGGGGTTTCATGATGACCCTGTAGGACACGAGGAAGTTTGTAGACCTCCAGACACAAGATTGGTCAATGAAAGGCAGGACACTTGCTCATCAGGCAAGATAGCAATAGCACGTAGATTTATATACTGCTTCACAGTGCTTTGCAGCCCTCTCTAAGTGGTTTACAGAGTCAGCCTCTTTTCCCCAACCACCTGGGTCCTCATTTAACTGACCTTGGAAGGATGGAAGGTTAAGTCAATCTTGAGCTGGTGAGATTTGAAGTGCCAAATTGCAGGCAGCCAGGAGGCAACAGAAGTAACTTGCTGAAGATGTGGTCATCAGCCTGTTGAAAGCAACATTATGGCATTGCAGTGTAAGCTCCACCCTTTTTGGGTGGACGTGTGATGTTACTACGAGGTACAAAAGAGACGGAGCTGGAATCATGACATCACATCCATCATTTGGGCTTCCCTCTGCAGATGCTGCCGAGTTTGGGAATGTACAGGTAGTCCTCATCTTACCACCGCAACTGAGTGCTAAGTGAGAGATTTGTCAAGGGAGTCTTGCTCCATTGTAGGACTTTTGTTGGCACATTTATTAAGTGAATCACTGCAGTTGTTAAATCAGTACCTACAATGGGGTGCCCCACATCAAAGCAACATGTATGATTGGCAGAGGGATAGGGAAGGATTATCTGGGAAGGGATCAAAACAGATCAGCCAAACTGGTAGTAGCGGCAGTGGGAGGCTCCTCCCACCCGCCCGGACGCTTTTGCACATGCACAGAAGCGTCGCACACCCGAACCAGTAGTAACTTTTGTACTATGTGTTTCTTTTAATGTTGTACGCCGCCCTGAGTCCTTGGGAGAAGGGCGGCATATAAATCGAATAAACCTTAAACCTTAAAAATATTAGAAACCCACCTCTGGATCAAAATGGAGGCCAAAACCATGAAATGGAAACCTTGCCCCAATATCTCTTGATTTTTCTTTTCTCCTACAGATTCCCCCATGTGTTTATTTATTCCATTACTGTCTTCCATCATTGATATCCTCAGGACTCTGTATTAGAAGCTCTAAGCCAAATGATTAAGGTTATTGATATTCAACTAGACAACAGTTCTTCCTAAGGTTTTATTATTATTATTCCAGCCTGGTCCAATTTCAGTGGTGCTTATAAGTCAGATAGAGGTTTCTTTGTTCTTTCTCCACTCCCTTGCTTCGCCTGACTAGTCTTCAACCTCTGTTTGATGAGCTACACGGGTTGCCAGTTTGCTTCCTGGTGCAATTCAAGGGGCTGGCATGACCTACGAAGCCCTACAGGGCAGAGTGCTTACTTAGTTGAAGGGCTGCCTGTTTCCCATATCATCTGCCTGGATGATTCAATCTGGCAAGGTTGGCAGGCACCTTCCAGATTTTTTCAATTAAACAATGATATCTATGGCAACCCTGGAAGCAGGCCTTCACCTGCCTTTTGGAATGAATTGTGATCTAGTTCAGGAGTCTCCAGCCTTGGCCATTTTAAGACTTGTGGACTTAAAGTTTTGTTGGCTGAGGAATTTTGGGAGTTGGAATGAATTGTGATCTAGAACCTTCTCTCCAACCTTGGCAACTTTAAGACTTGTGGACTTAAATGTTTTGCTGGCTGAGGAACTTTGGGAGTTGAAGACCACAAGTCTTAAAATTGCCAAGGTTGGAGACCCCTGATCTAGAAAGTCCCATTGGTGTCATTTAGAATAGGGGTCCCCCACTCCCGGTCTGTGGATTGGCACCAGGCCATGGCATGCTGGCAACCACGTCACTCAAGCAAGCAAAACCCCATTTGTAGGATGCAGGCAGCATGCAAAGCCATGTCCCTTTTAGTCCGTGGAAAAAACTTTCTTCGTGGAATTGGTCCCTGGTGCCCAGAAGGTTCGGGGGATGCTGATTCAGAAGAATGTTAGCCATTCCAGGTGAACTAGACAGGAAACATGAGTAGATGAGCTAATTCTACTTTGCTATAAGGCTATATACAATCCCCATTGAGCCCAGAATTTATGTTACTCAGTGAAAAACTGGTTAAGGGAGTTTAATTTCATTTTACGACTTTTCTCGCTATATTTGTTAAGTAAATCACTGCAGTTGTTAACTTAATAACACAGTTGTTAAGTGAATTTGGCTTCCTCATTGACTTTGCTCATCAGAAGTTCGCAAAAGGGAATCCTCAGAGCCCTGGGGACTGCAATCATCATAAATAGGAACCAGTTGTCAAGCATCCCAATGAAAATCACGTGACCATGGGAATGTCAACCCTGAAGTTGGCAAAACTGTGGCCATTTTCTTTTGGTAGTTTTCTTTTGGGAGGTCTCTGTTCTCACTGCTTCAGGGCTCACACAGCCTGGGGCAAAGAGGCCAGGGAGAGGGGTGTAGAGATAGCTGGGGTATAGCCTAAATAAAATTCTTTCCAATGGTAACCAAGGACATCAGAGG
The DNA here is from genome assembly GCF_051295495.1 of Thamnophis sirtalis. Taxonomy (NCBI): domain Eukaryota; kingdom Metazoa; phylum Chordata; class Lepidosauria; order Squamata; family Natricidae; genus Thamnophis; species Thamnophis sirtalis. The sequence continues at coordinate 16,572,081 of NW_028261382.1, read as the reverse complement.
TGGTATTTAGCAGGTTCTGACCAGCTTTTGGAGAACCAATAGTGGAGGTTTCGAGTAGTTCACAGAAATGGTAAATACCTCCTCTGGCTGGCCCCGCCCCCATCTATTCTTTGCCTCTTGAGTCCCAGCTAATCAAGAGGGAATGGGGATTTTATAGTATCCTTCCCCTGCCATGTCCACCAAGCCTATGGCCACACCCACCAATCTATGCCACACCCACAAATCCATACCACGCCCACCAAGCCATGCCCACAGAACTAGTAGTAAAAAAAATTGAATTCCACCACTCATGCAGATGTTTCAAAGGTGGAAACTGAGGTCACCTAGCAACTAGACTGTAAGCTGATTGGACCATGTGACTGAAAACTTGGGTGTGTTGGGGGGGTGGGAGTGACAAAGTTTTACTTCTAATTGGGTGAAAAACCAGTGGGGACTTAGAGCTGGTTTTCCACCAGGAACGTGGCCAATTTGATATGTCCCAATAAAATGTTCTTTGAGGAATTTGCCTGCCTTGGAGTTCTTATTGAATGGGATGCATTACTTGGAACCCTGATATTAAACCGGCTCTGACAGGGGATGCTGCAATGGTCAGAAGGGTGAATGATAGTCATAATTCACTTTATTCAGTGCCATTGTAACTTTGAATGGTCACAAAAAAATTGTTGTAAGTCAAGGACTATCTGTATTAACAGAATGTTACAAGACCGAAGCAGGGGTGAAATGCTACTGGTTCAGGCCGGTTCGTCAGAACTAGTAGAGAAAAATGTTTTTAAAAAGTTCTGATGATCAGCTGTGAGTCAATCAGCTGTGTCTGATTGTCTGTGAGGTTCCTAATTGTTGCAGGGGCCATTTTGTCTGAAGTCCAGCTGCTTTTACATTGTGTGTACATCAGTTGTGCAGCTTTTGTGTTATTTTTCGGTAAGGTGTGATAGTTGGTTTTTGAGCTCTGTGACTCTGTGAGGTTCCTGCTTGTTGCTGGGGCCATTTTGTGTGATCCAGCTGCTTTTGCATTGTGTGTGTCAGTTGTGCAGCCACACCCACAGAATCACATGCTCACCAAGCCATGCCCACAGAACCAGTAGGGAAATTTTTTGTATTTCACCACTGGTCTGAAGGTGCAAATTTCCAGTTGCCACTTTGAACGGTTGATCTGTCCATTCCTAGGTTTCTTCCTCCATCTGTTAAGCCACTGGGGGCTCCTGACTCTCTTATCTGATGGTTTCCTAGGCAGCATCTCTTCCCCTTTGTCTCCCAAGATCTTGAAAACCTAGCTGTTTCCCCTTTGGCAAAGGAGAATGACACCCCTTGCTTGCCGACGCTTGCTGTCTTTTATCTTTTACATTTTATTGATTTGATTGCGATTCTTTTATTTGATTGCTGCGGACAGCCAGAGGCACTGAGATCCAGATAGCGGTTCAAGTTTAATACATTGTTATTTTGGTTTGTTGCACGGTCACCCAAATGTTCAAACTGGAGCTGACATTTTTTATCTACCTGCCGAGTCCTTTCCGAGGACCTGGGAGAAGCACATGTGGAGATTTGATGGGATTTCTGATTTATTTATTTACTTAGTGCATGGCATATTACACACAAACTAGTAACATATACTGTGTTTCCTTGAAAATAAGACAGGGTCTTATTTTCTTCTGACCCCCGAAATAAGCACTTGGCCTTATTTTCAGGGAGGTCTCATTATTTTTGAGGTGCAGGAGGCGCCGAGCGTGGTCACCTCATGGCTGCTGCTGTGTTGCAATATTTTCAGGGAGGACTTATTTTAGCGTATGCGCTCAAAGGCCCGCTTGGGCTTAAGAGCCGAGGTGGTGCAGTGGTTAGGGTGCAGTACTGCAGGCCACTTCAGCTGACTGTTATCTACAGTTCAGAGGTTCTAATCTCACCGGCTCAAGGTTGACTCAGCCTTCCATCCTTCCGAGGTGGGTGAAATGAGGACCGAGACTGTGGGGGCGATATGCTGACTCTGTAAACCGCTTAGAGAAGGCTGAAAGCCCTATGAAGCGGTATATAAGTCTAACTGCTATTGCTATTGCTATTATCCAGGGAGGTCTTATTTGGGACGGAAACAGGGTATTAACATTTCATCTAGATTAGAAGAACCCAATAAAATATAAACGTTAAAAAGATCTATGTTCAAACATCAATGTCTAGGCCAGGGATGTCAAACTCAAGGTCCACGGGCCAGATTTGTCCCTTGGAATGCTTAGATCTGGCCCATGGGGCCATCCTGGAAACAGCAAAGGATTGGTCCACAGATACCTCTGCCAGTGTAAATGGAGCTTGGGAGGGTTGTGTGCGGCCAGCCAGGGGTGGCATTTGGGGGTTCGCTAAACTGGGCAGAATCCTAGCTAGAGGATCGCCCTAACTCGTGTGAATCCCCAGCAGCCCCTCCCTGTTGCTATTGATGTAGGGCTGATAACCGTAAACAAATTCATCCCAGCTGGTTCTATTTCTACTTCAGATACCTGTGATTATGTTACTTTAAGTGTAGCCAAATTTTGCTGGTACTCATATAACGTGTAACTGACTAAGGATATGCCTAATTAATTTTGTGAGTAATACTTTCCTGCACACATGCTATTTGTTTATAGTATCAAATTTTATTATGTGCTTGTGCACTGACCGCAACGAAGATTTTGTTCTATTTAGGGTCAAGCCTCCCATGAAGGAGAAGGAAACAAACTTTGTAGGGGGATCAAACTGAGAGGCATGGTGGATTGAGTTAAGGCATTGTTTCTCACCCTTGACCACTTGTAGGTGAGTGTAGACTTCAATTCCCAGAATTCCTCAGTCAGATTTCTGGGAGAAGAAGTCCACCCAGCTACATATTGCTGTGGTTGAGAAACAAGGGGTTAAAGCAGGGATCTACAAACTTGGCAACTTTAAGACTTCAACTCCCAGAATTCCTCAGATTGCCATGCTGGTAGATGTTAAGTAGGTTGGGTTAAACATTAAGGAGAAGACTGTATTTTTCTAAAAATTGAGAATTTAAAATTTTAACTTCTACTTTCAACTTCTTTTTTCTTGAATACTTTCCAGATGATTGCCAAATCAAAAGGGTGAATACAGGGGTGGGACTGAAAAATGTTAGCCTGGCCATGGTGGGTGTTGCCTTCTCAGTTTCCTGCATCATTTGGGGGGGGTGTTTTCACCCTCCCCAGGTTTCTGAAGCTTTTCTCGAGCTTCCAGGAGGGTGAAAATCAGAGTTCCTACCAGTTTGCACCTATTTGGTAGAACCGGTTCGTCAAATCTACCGAACCGGTTAGAAGAGGTCCCACCAGTGGACCCAAAAAGCAGGCAATACCTACAGAAGAGGTTCCAAAAAATTTTGAAACCCACCACTGGTCCTTGGATATGATTATTCTACACTATCATGCTCCTATTTATAAAACTCAGTGCCTCTGTGAAAGGTAAGGATGACTACTGCGTTTGTGGTGCAATCAGAACATTGCGTGTGTTGAAGTTGTTTTTACGCAAACCAAAGATGCCTTTTAAAAAACAAGTTTACATCATATTCTTATGCTGTGTGTGAGGTAATTTAAGGTGGTTCTGACAAGTGTCTTCGGCATCTTCATATCCGGTCACATGGGCGGCAAGTCACTCCCACAAAGGAGGCCACACCCACAGAGTAGGTTCGAACAATTTTTGAAACCCACCACTGGTGAAAATGGCCTCCCCCAGGTCCGGAGGCTAAAAATGGGCCCATTTTCAGACTTCCAGTACTTCCGGTAGTACTTCCTGTTTTTTGCCCTCCTCAGGCTTCAGAGGCTTTCCCCAAGCTTCCGGTAGGGTGAAAATAGCTTCCCCCAGGCTCCAGAGACTCTCCAGAGGCTGGAAATAGGTACGTTTCCGGACTTCCGGGATGCACATTTTTCGCCCTTCCAGAGCCTCCACGTGGGCCCTACACTTATCTGGCATGATGAATAGGCCGCATGGAGACTCCCCGGAGAGGAGGGGCAGGGTGAGCGGTTCCAGACATCCTTGCAACAACCAGATGCAAAATTAACATCTTGGAGGAAAGCAGTCGGCACTGGAAATCAGAGTTAAATGTGTCATCAGCTTAGAATCCTTACATTAACACAAATGATCGAAGTCCAACCCTTAATGAAGTCCATTGGCTCTTATATGAAGCCAGTTTAGAATTGAACTTTAGTTGACTAGATTCTTGTGTGTGGACTTGAACCCTAACCCTAACCTTCTGGAATGAGCTGCCCCCGGAGCGTCGCATAATCCCTAACCTCCGGTCCTTCCGACACGCCCTAAAAAGTTGGCTTTTCCAGCAAGCTGGCCTGGCCTGAATAGAATAAAATATAGGATTAATTTGTTAATTTTAATTTATTTTTTTAAAATTTTATTGTAAATATCAATTGGTTTTTTTTTGGATACTTTATTTAATGCCCCTTTTAATTTTTGTGTTTTCTTTTATGTTGTAAGCCACCCTGAGTCCTTGGAAGAAGGGCGGCATATAAATCCAATAAACCTAAACCTAACCTAATGAATCTTTTCTGCTGCAGCTTAACATACGGACGTGATTCTTTGGGACTGACAGTGATCGCTTTGGTTGCATCCCAGACCTGAGAAATCCGTCCTTTGCTTCTCGTAACACCATGATGAAGGTGCATGGAACATTGGGGAAATTATACCAGAATAGCAGAGCTGTGAGAACATCTCAAAAAAAAAAAACCCTTCCATTTAGAGTGTGCTTCAAATAGAATTAGCCGAGGGATTACTGTGTAAACAGTGGAAAGCTGTATTTTTGTGCTGTCTTTTTTAAAGAGAGAATTTATTTGGAGAAGTGTCTCTGGATAACAAAAAAAACAAAAAAAAATGCCACGCAACTGTGAAGATAAATTAATGTTAGCCAAAGGGGACCTGTGAATTCAGAGCAAATCTTAAACAGCTGGAACTGAAGGAGCTGCACAACTGGGGAATTGAATAATTGACAAATATGGGCATAAAACTGCTAAGGGAGCTACGTGGCCTCCTCCTCCCCCCCCCATCTTTCTATGAAAGGATGGCTTCTCCCAAGTTAAAAACCGTAACTTCAGTTAAGTGTATTAAAGTGTAATTAATTCAATCTCAGGGGTAAGTTCCAACATCAAATATAAAGGAAAGGAAGGACATCTGAGCATGTCAGGAGTGTGCATTTGTTTTTGGAAGCTCCTTGCTGTTAGGACCCAGATGGCCAAGGCAAGGCAGACCTCTAGAGAGAGCTTTGGAACAAATGACCCAGCCAATGAGTGGTGAGGCTCCATCCCCACGTTATCTTGAAGGCAGTCACCCCCAGTTTCCCAAACACAGCTCCAGGAGTACAAAGAAAACCCACAGAGTAGGAGCCCACTCACAGGGCAAGATCCAGAGTTCTAAGTCCCTGTTGTGGCCCGCCTGCAGCCAGTGGAGCTGGCAGCAGAGTCAGACAGTGAGGAGGTTGGGGAGGAACATGGGCCAGTCCTGGAGTCTGGGGAAGGCTCAGACGAGGGCTCTGCGTCAGAGGCAGAGGTGAGGGCAAGGCCGTATGGCAGGTCTCAGCTGCCTCTGGAGCTAGAGAGCAGTGAGGCAGAGGAACAGCTGGAGCCTGTTCCCAGTGTGCGCATGCAGAGAGCTACCAGAAGAAAAAAAAAAACAGTGCTGCTGTGTGGCGGGGTGAGCTCCAGTCACTCACTCCAGCTCCTTGACTTGAAAGGAGCCTTCAGAGGCATCTCCTGGGCAACGGTGATATCGCCAGCTAATCCTTTCAACCTGGAAGCACCTTCAGCTGTTCCTGCCACACGAACGAATGGGGCTGCCATTTTAAATCCCGCGAACCATTAATATGATCTGCCTAATAACTGGCTGGGTGGGCGTGGCTAGGTGGTCATGTGACTGGGTGGGCATGGCCAACTTGATTGAAGGGCGCCTTGCCAGCCTCTACTTTCCCCTCCCTGCCCGGCCCCTCCTCTCTTGCCTGCCCAGGCTCCTTAGGGCCCCAACAGGAAGCAGTTGCTGAAGCTAAGCAGCCAAATTCAAATTGGAAGGAGGCTCAGCGGAAGCACCACACTGAGGACTATGAGCATAGGCTTTCCAACCAGAGGGAAGACCTGTGGGAATGCAAGGCCAGGTACCGGCGCCTGGAGGCTCAGTGGGCGGAGATGATCAACCAGTTCCAGGCCATGATGTAGTCCCATTGGAACGAGGCCCTCCAGCTCTTCACCACCAGCGGTGCTTCCCTCCAGCCTTCTCCCAAAGCCCTGCACCAGGAGGCCAAAGCAGATCCCAAGTCAGAATTTCTCCCCCCCTCCAACCCACACCAAAGGGGGAGACTCTCTGCAGCAACACAAACATTCATTGCATGTATCCATCCCAGGGTCCCTAGTTTGAGGACCCCTGATTTAGTGCAATATAGAAAATGCAAATAATCTGCGGACCACCAACATTTTCTCACAGACCACCAGTTGGTGACCACTGTACTAGATGAATGAATTCTAATTTATTATAAGGCTACATTAGAAGAGTCTTGCAAGTGTGAATGTGCAAATTTCCCCAGCAACACTTCTAAATGCTTGATCCATTACGGGGGTTACGGGGTCCTTCCCAAGTTTCTTTCTCTGATCATTGAGCCACTGGGGGCTACTCTCCCTCTTATCTGATTGTTTCCAAGGCAGCATCTCTTCCCCTCTTTCCCCAAGGTCATTCACACATTCTATTACAACAGTTTACACCCCAACCTCTGTATGTTAAGTATAATAAAAACAAGCCCATAAATCCTATTAGAACAAGATGTAGGCAGCACTCACTGGGAGAATTAATTGAAGGAATCAATCCAGCCAACGCTGGAAAGAGAACAACCATTGCTAGGTAAAGGTAAAAGTTCCCCTCGCACATACTGTATGTGCTAGTTTCTAAGCCGAAGCACCAGGGCTGTCTAAAGATGTCTCTGTAATCATATGGCCAGCATGACTAAATGCCGAAGGCACACGGAACACTGTTCCCTTCCCACCAAAGGCGGTCCCTATTTTTCTACTTGCATTTTTACATGCTTTAGAACTGCTACGTTGGCAGAACCTGGGACAAGTAACAGGAGCTCACTCCGTTATGCAACGCTAGGGATTCGAACCGCCAAACTACCAACCTTTCTGATCAACAAGCTCAGCGTCTTAGCCACTGAGCCACCGCGCCTAAACACTGCTAGAATTCACAATGTTCTAACCTCCCAAATCTGGATGGAAAATCCAAGTTTCAAAGCTTTTCTGTAAATCCAAGATGGTTAAATCCAAAAGTCAAAAAGAAAGGAAAAAAGAAAAAAAAAAGGCTTGAAAAGTAACAGCCAACAAAGTGGATTGTCCTCAAAACCAAATGGCAACCAGTTTAACAGACCACTGGTGTTACATGGGGAATCCCATCCACCTATAACTACTTAAGGGAGTGCAGTGGCTCAGCGATTAAAGATGTTGAGCTTGTCAGCTTTCTAGGGTTTAAGATCCAAGTGCCACACAATGGGGTGAGCTCCTGTTCCTTGCACAAGCTCCTGCCCCTCCTAGCAGTTTGAAAGCATGGGGATAGACTTATATACCACTTCACAGTGCTTTACATCCCTCTCTAAGTGGTTTACAGAGGCGGCATATTGCTCCCCCAACAATTTGGGCTCTCATTTTACTCATCTCGGAAGAATGGACGCCTTACTTTGAGCCTGGTGAGATTTGAACTGCCAAATTGCAGGCAGAAGAAGTAGCCTGCAGTACTGCACTCTAACCACTGCGCCACGACAGCTGATCAAACGCAAGTAGATAAATTGGTATAGAGTAAAAATGAAGAACGGTTGCAGGAATTGGGTATGGCTAGTCTAGAGAAAAAAAGGACCAGGAGAGACATGATAGCAGTCTTCTAGTATTTGAGGGGCTGCCACAAAGAAGAGGGAGTCAAGCTATTCTCCAAAGCACCAGAAGGCAGGACAAAGAACAATGGATGGAAACCAATCAAGGAGAAAAGCAACCTGGAATTAAAGAGAAACTTCCTAACAGAGAGGACAAGTGGAACAGCTTGCCTTCAGAAGTTGGGGTGCTCCATCATTGGAGGTTTTTAAGAAAAGAGTAGTCAGCCACCTGTCTGAAATGATACAGGGTCTCCTGCTTGAGCAGGGGGCTGGACTAGATGACCTCCAAGTTTCCTTCCAGCTCTATTCTGATTGAGGTACCACTTCAATGGGAAGCTAACAGCATTCTGTGCACCTTTGGCACGAGCACAGAAATTGTCTTTTCTTCTGAGCTAAGCTTCCCCAACAGCACGAAGCCGAGTCCTCATCCCAATAAACCCCTTTTATTTAATTTACAGTGAATTCCTCTCCAGCAAAGATAGTTCACAATTACCAACCTTTATCAAGCTTGGAGAGTGGCCAGGTCGATATCTTTCAGATGCCAGAATACTTGGCAAGAAGGCAGGAATGAACTAAATTGTCTCCTGCAAACTCCACTCCCTATTCGCTTCTCTTTTATTTCCTCTGGGAGGGGCCATTCACCGGCCACCTGGGGCCTTATTCCCACGTCGACCCCTGTTCTTTAGGTGTTCCCTTCGTCTGGCAACTCTGCACATGCGCACACTGGGAACAGGCTCCAGCTGTTCTTCTGCCTCACTGATGCCTGACTCCGAAGGCAGCTGATAATTGGCATCCGGCTCTGGCCCCCTCTCTGCCTCCGACACAGAGCCCTCATCAGAGCCTTCCCCAGCCTACAGGACTGGCCCATGTTCCTCCCCAACCTCCTCACTGTCTGAATCTGCTGCCAGCTCTGCTGGCGGGCCACAACATCTTTGCTGGATCCCTTGGCCAAAAAGCAGAAATGAGCCCCATGCCCTAGAATCAGACACAACTGGACAGGAAAACCTTCATCTTTGTATTATTCCTTGGAATGGCAGGTTCAAGACCAGCGGTTGCAACCTCCAAGCTCCACTTTTCTTCTTTTCTGCCACGGCAGCAACCGTTGCTCTTGGAGCAGAGTGAGGAGGGATGATAAATTCCTCGCTTGGCAGGGCTTCATTAATAAGTAATCCAAAGCATTTATAAATAAAAAGAAGCATTTTAGACTATTCCCTGCGTCCTGAGTTATAAGAGGAGCAATTAAGGAGAAAGGCTTTAAAATGAGCCGAACCTGCTGAATCAAAGGTGCTTTGGGAAGGGGGAGGGGAAATTGCTACTGGGACTTTGATGCAGAGAGATTGTTGCCAAGGTTCAGCCTTCTGGAGCTTGCCAGCAAAGGCTGAACGGACAATCATTTATTCATACAAATAGGCGCATACAAATGCAGCCGTCAGAGACGGCAGGATTGAATAGATTCTGCCCTAGTTATTGCTGTCTCCCGTGTGGCTTCCTGATCAAGAGGAATCAATCTTCACATCGGTTGGGTCCGTGCAGCGTCCTTGACCAGATTAAACAATGATCTCATGGCTGCCTTCACACCTGTTAAGGTGGTTTAACTTTATGCCAGGTTTTCTATGGCATAGCATAAGATGCAAAGGATCCCTTTTGGTTAATGTACTGCTCGATGAATTGTGTGAATGCAAAACAGCAATAGCATTTGTATACCACTTCACAGTGCGTTATAGCCGCAGTCAGCATAAGGAGGAGGAGGAGGAGGAGGAAGAGGAGGAGGAGGAGGAGGAGAAGGAGAAGGAGAAGAAGAAGAAGAAGAAGAAGAAGAAGAAGAAGAAGAAGAAGAAGAAGAAGAAGAAGAAGAAGAAGAAGAAGAAGAAGAAGAAGAAGAAGAAGAATTTAGACATATACTGCTTCACAGTGCTTTACAGTCAACTCTGAGCAATTTATAGTGCCAGCATAATGACCCCAACAATCTGGGTCCTCATTTTACCGACCTAAGAAGGATGGCAGCCTGAGTCAACCTTGTCAGGATCAGGATCAAACTCCTGGCTGTGGGCAGTTAGCCTGCATTCTAACCACTGTATCACCATGGCTCAAAAAAATGGATAAAAGCAGTAAACAAATTAAGTGTGGTGTGTGAACACAATTAGTCAATAAGCATGGGAGAAAAATGGCTTTTGATTTCAATACATTTTGTCTGTTTCTGAACTTCTAAATTATTAATTATTACCCAGATGAAGGTTCAGCTTCATCTGTCTTTCCCTGAATTTTACTGGTTGTTGTTGTTTTTAATCCGTGTTGAGGAAAGGTCAGAGCAGAAAATGTTCCGCAAACACGGTGTTTTCCCAAAGTCAAGCTAATATGGAAAAAAGAGAAAGCTGAAAGAAAGTGAAATGGACAGATCTGTCCTCTGAAAAATGAGAAGTAATGCAGCTGCACTGATTGCTTTCAAGGCCCTTGGCTGATAAGCAGAGTCAACACTTGGTTAACTGCATCTTGTCAACCCCATATTAAGATGTTCTCGCTCACTGAAGCCTGAGAATATTGACTGTCATTTGCTAGTTGTGAAAGATTGTGGAGTGACAAAGAAAAGAACAGAAGGAAGATTACACAGAAACTATCAAGAGACAGAAGGCAAATGCAATGACAGCTAATCTCATAAATTGCAACTGAAGTGGAGAAAAATCCTAGGGAAAGCACTTGAAATCATTCAAAGGAGATCCCACCTTCGTGAACTCGCAGACAATGAGGCTGGGAAATTACACTTGCTGTTTGCAAGATTGTATGGTTGTCTCAGGTAAAGGTTCCCCTCGCACATATGTGCTAGTCGTTCCCGACTCTAGGGGGCGGTGCTCATCTCCGTTTCAAGGCCGAAGAGCCAGTGCTGTCGGAAGACATCTCCGGGGTCATGTGGCTGGCATGACTAAAAGGAGGAGGAGGAGGAGGAGGAGGAAGAAGAAAAAGAGGACGAGGGGGAAGAAGGAGGAGGAGGAAGAGGAGGAGGAAGAGGCAGGGAGGAGGCGGTGGTGGTTTGTTCTAGTCCAGTAAACATTCTCCTTTCATTCCAATTCCTTTCATGTCTATTTCACTCCAAATTCACTCGTGATGTGATCAATAAAGGCTCCTTCTTATATTGAGAATCTCTCATCGCTCTCTCATCGTAGAAGATTAATAGTAGTAGTAGTGCTAAAAAAAAATCACATTCAGTGTAAAGACCTTTCAAGCAACAACAAACAACATTTTTTCATCTTCCAGGATTGTGCAAACATTGACAAGTGCATCCTGGTCAAATAATTGAAAAACTTGTATAGCTGGAGGTGGGGGGGTGTTAGTGCATAATAATTGCAGAAGCATATAATTGAATTTAGAATGCTAAAAAAAGAGGAACTAGGTAGATGCAGCATTTAGCTTCACGATTTTAGCTCAGCCGCCACAACCAAAGAGTCATTTTTGCAAGGTTTCCATAACCGGCTCTAACTCCATCACAACCCAAGCAGGACGAGTGCCGCTGACCCATGCCAGCTGTGCCTCATGGATTTATTGCAGACCGCGAGTCCTACATTGGCTGCCGTGGCAGAAGAAGGTAATTTAGGAGGGACCGCATGGCACGGTGGCTGCCTTCTGCTTCCTCGGCAGAATTGCTTTTGGCAATTCCTACCTGTGTTAAGGAGTAAGAAATGAAGATGTCAAGACTCAGGAAAGTCCAGCTCCTCCCAACAAACCTGGCCAGATTGTGATGGACAAAGGACGTTCTCCTTTTTCAACTGTCGGAAGTACAGGTAGTCCTTGATTTATGCTTAACCAAAGTTTTATTTATTTATGTATTGATACCATAAAGATAAAGATTCCCCTTGCACATATCTTCTAGTCATTCCTGACTCTAGGGGGCGGTGCTCATTTTCGTTTCAAAGCCGAAGAGACAGCGCTGTCCAAAAACGTCTCCGTGGTCATGTGGCCGGTATGACTAAATGCCAAAGGCATTAGGAACGCTGTTCCCTTCCCACGAAAGGTGGCCCCTATTTTTCTACTTGCATTTTTACGTGCTTTCGAACTGCTAGGTTGGCAGAAGCTGGGACAAGTAACGGGCGCTCACTCCGTTACGTGGTGCTAGGAATTTGAACCGCCGAACTGCCGACCTTTCTGATCAACAAGCTCAGTGTCTTAGCCACTGAGCCACCGCGGTCCTGTTTCCCTATATCCTTAGGGAAACCTAAATTGACCATCTTCTTTCAAAAGGGGAGAATGTAGATGGCTGATTATTAAAATTAACCAAGCACAACAGTTAGCTTAGATCTTCGATTAATCTTAAACACCCCTAGGAATAGCTTTGCTATCTTATGGCTTCCTGTACTCTTTAACTGATGAGATTAAAGTAACAATGACATCTGCAGCTCGTCATAAATTTGAATAATGAAGTCTAAATAATAATGAGCTTAATAATAATTAAGCTAAATATCATTAAACATGAGTTAGTAAATTGTTTTAAATATAACTTAAGTGCATTGGGCCCTTAGGTATGGGGGAAAGGGGGAGTTTCCCTAAGAAATTATACCTGCTCACAATAATAATGTATAGCTAATAGTTATAATAATATATAGTTAAATAGAGCAGCTGACTTAAAAGACAGATGTACATTGAAATAATTGATTTTGTAAAAATATTAATATTTATTTTTTTATTCCTACTAGCTGATAACCTGGCGTTGCCCAGGTGTTTATTTATAGGGGGGAAATGTCAGGACCAAACATAATTTCTAATGTTGGATTTTCCCCCTTACCAGAAGGAGCCCCTTGCTGAGTACTGTGAAGCCGTTACCATGGCAACTTCACTGTGCTGTACAATAGAAGCCATTTTACGGCAGTACAGTAGAAGCCATTTTAAGGCACAACAGGCTATATCTTAACAGAACACACATCCTGAGGGATGTTAGTGGTATCTTATCCCAACAGTATTTGTCTCCAGAGAGTAAGGCATCTGTGTACCAAGTTTGGTTGAAATTGCTCGAGGCGATACAACAGAGTTATGCCGGAACACACACACACACACACACACACACACACACACACACACACACACACACAGCTAGTTTTATATATATAGAAAAGAGAAAAAAGGCAAACTTCTAAAAAGTACAAGGCAACATATATACACACAAACAATAAATAAGAAGGAAAGGATTTGAGTTGGGTTTTTTTTTTTAATGAGGGATGTTTACATTTATTCCACCGCAATATTCCAAATGTACTTTTGGAAGAAGAACAAATTTTGATGAAATTCAGACCTGGTAAGGAAACATGTCTCTGATTTCTTCAGTTGTGGCAAAGTATGTGATGATGTTCCAACTATTCTTGTAGGTAGGTCTTACTTTATGCCTTAGGAGAGAGCCATCCAGTACCATGCATGGACTTCAGTTCCCAGAATTCTTAGCTAAGAATTCTGGGAGATGCCCAGGTTGGGGAAATCTGGTAAACTGTTGTTGGAATCCAGGCTATTTAACAAATTATTATTAAAACAAGATATGCTTTAGTGCAGCATGGAGCCAATTTTTGCTTCTCTAAAATTTAAAATAAAACCTTTAGGATTAAGACCCAGGAGAGGCCATTCCTCCCCCCTTTTTAAAAAAATCTCATTGTCTTAAGAATGGAGGAAAATGCCCATGTACTGAAAGATATTTGTATCAAAGACATGGCTCACAGGCTCACATACAAAGTTAATTTGTTCTTTTTTCTTTTCTTTTTACCCTATTGTCCCTTAATTTGGGACTATTGGATGGAGCTGAGCATTTATTGACCAGATGCTCTTCCTGACACCTATGTGATGTTTGCAGCAGATATCTTTTTTTTCTTTGCACCCTAGAAGAGAAACATCTGCGCTACCTAGGATTGAACTCTCAACCTTCCCAATGGGAAGCAAGAGTCTTCGCCACTAGGCCACCCACACCACTCGCAAAGTTAATTTGCTTTAATTGTCTGAAATATGCTTTGCATTAAGGAAGGAGCTATTTAGAAGCCAGTGAACTACATTTCCTGGGAGCCCCATGTAGCCCAATCCAAGAAAAATAGAAGTTAGGAACTGTGGTTCTACTACTGTACTTTCAGGATTCATTCAGAAACCATACTTGAAGAAGTGAGCCAGCCTCAGGAATTGCAAAACTGTCAGGGTAATGACAATCTAATACGTGACCAGCTGCTGTAAGGCTGTAAACCGAGATGATGACATGAGGATGAGTCAGCAAGGTTACTGCCACTTTAAGAAGCTGTATATATAAGGGAGGCCATTTGAGGATACCTCTCTCCTCGTGTTCTATCTACTTTGTAGTTCTCCGTGTAGAGTTGAAGATTGCTTGCTTGCCTAGTATTTGACTGACATGTGTGTTTGTGTGTTTGTGTGTTTGTGTGTGTGTGTGTGTGTGTGTATGTATGTATGTATGTATGTATGTATGTATGTATGTATGTATGTATATAAAGTCTTGTGAATAAGCCATTGTTTAAAAGGCAAACTTCTGTGTCCTGTATTTTGCTCCTTGGTTGTCTTACTACTCATGCTGTGTGCAAACTCTGACAGTTTATGGGCCCAGTCCACAGAGAAGCCCAGAGTGACTAGAGAGACCAGAGAGAGGAGAAACGCAGTATGAGCTTGCACCAGAGCAAACGTGGTTTAATAGTGGTTAGTGGCTTGTGAAAGAAAGCAGGCAACATGGTCTCCATCAGCATAATGGGGGAGGTTTCATAGTGTGTTAGGAATATAATTCTAATGGTTGGGTTGGCAATATATAAATCATATAACAATGCTATACCTGTTTCTTTAAATCATACTGTAAAATGTGATTGGTTGCTGTTTTCCTCAATCGGCCATAAGAGGGAGCCAGAATGACTGTTAGCTCTCTGTTTGTTAGATGCTGGGCTGATCTGATCTGAGTGTTTTGGAAGCTGGCTGTTAGAAAATGCCGTGAGCTATTGTAAGTTTTGCAACTGCTAGCAAACTTTGAGTACTGAACTAATTGTATGATACTGGACTATGTTATTTGGATTATCCCTTAACTGAAAGACATTGATGACTGACTGTCTTATCCGTGTATGACTTGGACTGTTTGATGGACTCTGATACCTCTATTTCCACGAAAGTAAAAGCCTATTTAAACTGCAGTGTCTCTGTATGCTGGTTTGTGTGTTCTCCAACACAACTCTCACAACGCTTCTCTGAACGTACTCGCTCTCCCAACGAGGAGCTTACCTAACAGTGTCTTGGCTGAATGAGACAAACTCCCTCTCCTGGAGTGTAAAGATGGAGATGTACCTCGGTTGTCTCAAAATAGTAGTCACACTGGTTGCACTCTGACAATAACAAATGAGCAACGTTCCTTTCCATTTTGACTTTCCTTCTCTGACTGAATGGTCTCTAGTTGTGTTGCTTTTCACGTCCTATAATTCCTAGGGAGGAGAGCAGAGGTGGGTTGCTCTTGGTTTGGCCCAGATTGGCCGAACTGGTAGTAGCGGCGGCGAGAGGCTCTGCTCACCTGCCCAGATGCTTCTGCACATGCAGAAGCATTGCATGTGCAGGAGCATGGCCGAACCAGTAGTAAAAAAATGGTAACCCACCACTGGAGCAACCCACCATTGGCTAAAAGGGCACCAGCCTAAGGAAATGTGTCTTGGGGAACAATTGCTAAATGCAGCTAATCCTGTTACTGAAATTCAGAAATGTTCTTATGGGCAGGTATGAAATCCAGCCACTTGGACAATAAAGATTGCAAAGGATGAAGCAGATGGGGAAAGGGATGCAAGCCACCAAATTGAGTAATAAAAAACTATTCCTGAAACTTCAGGGTTAATTTCCCCCCCGACCCCAGGAAATAAAAACATTGGAGGAAAGACACAGATGCAACAGGGATCAACCAGAGAGGACCGCATTCTTAGTTACAAAGAGGTATTTGGGATACCGCTGGGGGCAGATCTCACACAATTGTTTTTTAAGAAAATCAGCTTGCAAAACCACAAGCAGTTCAAAAGTTGATCCATAAGAGCCATTGCGAACCAATAAAAAGGAAATGTCTGGAAGGAAGGATTTGAGAAACTTCAAGGATGACACAAGACCCACTGCAGGCTATCAGCTCTACTAAACTTCTGCAATTACCATTTTGCCTGCATGTTCTTCTTCTCCCCACCGAGTTCAACACCCACAAAAGATAAACCTCAGACAATCCCGAGAGAAAAGAAGAGCCTGGGAAAAAAAATATTTTGCTCAATATCCCTGGGACGACAAAGGAAGGAAGCAAGAGTCGAATATCTTGTGGCTGCCAGCTCAGAATATTTCAAAATTTGGCACACGGATCTTAACTAAGCCATCTAAGAGATTAAACTTCTCCCTTTCTTTCTGAGAACATCGGTCCCAGTCTATATTCCTGAATCAATCTAATAAAGATCTTTTGTT
This sequence comes from Thamnophis sirtalis, assembly GCF_051295495.1. NCBI lineage: Eukaryota > Metazoa > Chordata > Lepidosauria > Squamata > Natricidae > Thamnophis > Thamnophis sirtalis. Next base: position 16,555,796 of record NW_028261382.1, on the reverse strand, counting down.
ATCATAAAATTACCAAAGGGTGGGGGGGGGGGAACTCTCTATAAATGTGGCTTTTAGATACAGCATAGAAGAAGGAAGTTGAGATGGGGAACCGGTGAAACCCAAAGTCTACTTTCACCGATGCAGCAACTCAACTCTTCCAAGCCGTATTATTCTATATTTTATATTCCTTATTACAGCCTTTAGGAGTAAGGTGAAGATAAAGGTTTCTCCTGTCCAGTCATGTCCCACTCTAGGGGGTGGTACCCATCTCTGTTTCTTGGCTGAAGGAACCCGCATTGTCCAAAGATCACATACACCAAGCTCTGAGGTAGTATGTGTGAGGCTCCGTCCACCCACCCAGATGTCATCAAGGACCTTCTGCGCATGTGCAGAAGGTTCTGCACATGGCCAGATGTGCTCCGAGCGAAGCGAGCGCATGGGCCACGTGTTCTCTCCCTCCTGAACCAGTAGTGAAGAAAATAGAATATCATGACTGACCAAGGTGCACAGAATGCTGCTACTTTCCTACCAAAGGTATACCTATTTATCTATTCACATTCACATGCTTTTGAACCGCTAGGCAGGCAGGAGCTGGGGAAAGAAAGGGAGTTCACCCCATTGCGTGGTGCTTGGGTCTCGAACTTGGGCTGTCATCTTTCCAGCTGACAGGTTCGGTGTCATTAACAGCTGAGCCATTGCACCCCCTTTAAGAATAGCCTCTTGTTAAGGCAGAGACCCTGGAATGTGTGCAGAGAAGAGCAACAAAGATGATAAAGGAGGAGGCGAAATCATAGTTGAGGGAACTAGGTATGTCTAACCCAGGGGTGTCAAACTCAATTACATTGAGGATCGCATCAGGGTGTTTGATCTTGGGGGGCCATGGTGGGCGTGGCCAGCTGATTGTCACTGGTGTCAGGGGCACCTGTGGTGGCCCAATCGCTCTGCCGGTGAAAACACAGCTTGGTGAAGTCCCAGAGCTTCGGCTGCGATGGCTTCCGAAAAACGGAGTTCAGGAGGGCAGCGCAGGATGGTCCTTTGCTGTTTCCAGGTCATCTTGGCGGGCCAGATCTAAGCACCCCATGGGCCAGATGTGGCCCGCGAGCCTCGAGTTTTGACACCGCTGGTCTAACCTATCAATGAGAAGTACTAGAGGAGACATGATAACTGTCTTCCAACATTTTAAGGGCTCACGAATGAAGGCAAATGCACATGTCCCAGGATAATGTTCCAATCTATACTCTGCCAGAGAGAAGTTCCCTGAAGATGGGCTCCAGCATAAGTCTGAAAGCTCAGAAGGCAAAACCTCTGGTCCCAGTGACCAAGCCAGCTTGGCTCTTGCAATTTTACAGGCTGCCACAGAGAAGAAGGGATGGACTTACTGTATTTTCTAAGGCACCAGAGGGCAGGACAAGAAGTAAGGGGTGAAGCTTTTTAAAGAGAGATCCAACCTAGAAGTAAGGAGAAATTTTCTGACGGCCAGAACAATTGATCAACGGATGAGCTTTCTTCCTGAAGTTGTGGATGCTCCATCACTGGAGGTTTTCAAAAATTGACTGGACAACCATTTGACCAGCACAGTATAAGGTCTCCTGCCTTGAGCAGGGGGATGGGCTAGAAGACCTCAAAGGTCTCTTCCAGCCCTATGATTCTACATTCTAAGGTTAAATGGGCCATTTCATCAGCGGTGCTGAAGAAGCATTTGACTCTCCTGGAGAAAGAAAGGAGGGAAAAAACACCATCTATTTTGCCTTATATTTATTTCTTAGATATAATTAAAAGGGGGGGGGAATCCACCGCTAAGAAAGGTTCAAACCAAGGGTGGCCTGCTATGGGTTCGGCCAGGTTTGGGAGAACCCTTAGCTAACATTATGGACGGTTCGGAGAACCTCCAAATCCCACCCCTGGCTGGCCATGCCCACCCCACGCCCACCCCCACCCCTCCCAGGAGTCTCCATGCAGCCCGTTTTGGATGCGAGGTAAATGCAGGGCCTGTGCGGAGGCTCGGGGAGGTGGAAAAATGGGGGAAGCAGTTTTCACCCACCCAGAGGCTCGAGGAAAGCCTCTGGAGCCTGGGGAAGGCAAAAATGCTCCCCCCCCCCACCGTAGTGCAGGAGGCCATGCCCATCGTGGCCACGCCCACCCAGCAAACCAGCAGAGAACCCGTTGCGGAAATTTTTGAAGCCCACCCCTGGTTCAAACCAAGATGAAATGATTGGAGCTGAAGACACTCAATCTGTGGAAGTTCAGCTGTCCTAATTGCCAGTCAGAAAACACACACACACACACACACACACACACACACACACACACACACACACACATATTTCTTGGGAGAAAACAGGTTGGGGAGTTTCTGCTGGAGAGAACAGATGGGACTACTCTGGCATGAAGGCAAAACCTCTTCTTCCAATCCAATAATTCGACTGCTAATTGCCTTGAAATGAAAAAAAAATGATGAGAGGCTATTAGAAAGCAAAACAGTGCATATGTAAAAATCAGTCCTCCCCGCGAGGGTGAGAAGGACAGGGGATTTTTTTTTAAAAAAATTCCTTTCTTCTGAAATTCACTACTGTATTTTGTTTTCTTCTGCTATCAGAATCTACCTTCTGGGGGGAAAAGATATAAAGTTTGCGGGAAACTCCCTGTAAAAACTTACTGTAAATTAATACAGCAGCACGCTAGTCCTCATTAATACCAAGGCATGAGAGCTATCTCTGAAAGGGTTACCCATCAAAATTCTCTTCCCCCTCCAACACAAATGTGCACACAACCTTGCTAAACAATTTCAGCACAACCGATACGGGTTCCAAGTTGCACCCAAGAAGAGCAAACATTTTAGGCAGTTCAGAACCGATCCCAGAATGCAATCAGAATCCATCTGTCTCCTTCAATATTTTGAGCAAAGGATGTCTTGGCAGCTTCTGAATTGTTGAATGCTTGTGGCTGACCTCAGTTCTCTAATTTGCTGGTGGCATCTGAAGCTACGGTAAATCAGAAGGATTGTCTTCAGAATAAAAACAAACTTTAGAAAGAAGAAATCCTTCGATTCATCACATCATTCATCCAGGAAGGTAACAGATGTATTTATTTAGGAATGGGACAAGTGTCAAATCCAACATCCACTTTTTTCTGTTTAAAAGAGGAGTTGATCAAAATGTTATGGATCCAAAAAAGATTATTCTCCATCTCTCCTTTGGTTCCAAAGTTCTTGCATCATTTTCTACAGGTTCTCCAGAAGTCCAGTCCAAAGACCTCACCTGAGAAAGCAAGAGGAAAGATATACAACCAAATTAGCATCATTAGAAGATGCACACATCGCACTGAGAAAGAAAAGGAAAACAGAACAGAACAGAATAACAAAGTTGGAAGGGACCTTGGAGGTCTTCTAGTCCAATCCCCTGCTTAGACAGGAAACCCCTACGCCAAGGGGTCAGCAATCTTAAACACTCAAAGAGCCATTTGGACCCGTTTCCCACAAAAAAGAAAACACCAGGAGCCACAAAACCCTTCTCGTGCCTGACTATTTCCTGAGTGGCCACAGAACTACCGTAGATATGTAGTTGAATTAAATGTTCCCTTCTGAAACTTTTCTTTTCTTGGATTTATCCATGGTTGGAAAAGCTCAATAAATCATGTGCAGGTGGGTATCACACATTGGCGGTTGTGATGCATATTTTGAGCGACAGTGAGCATATTTTGAGCGACAGTGAGGGATGAAAGAGCCACATGCGGCTCCAGAGCCACAGATTGTTGATCCCTGCCCTACATCACTTCAGACAAATAAGTTATTCAATATCTTCTTAAAGACTTCCAGTGTTGGGGCATTCACAACTTCTGGAGGCAAGTTGTTCCACGGATTGTTCTAACTGTCAGGAAATTTCTCCTTAGTTCTAGGTTGCTTCTCTCCTTGATTAGTTTCCACCTGGTGCTTTATATTCTGTCCTCAGGTGCTTTGGAGAATAGCTTGATTCCCTCTTCTTTGTGGCAGCCCCTGAGATATTGGAAGACTGCTATCATGTCTCCCCTAGTCCTTCTTTTCATTAAACTAGTCATACCCAATTCCTGCAACTGTTCTTCATATGTTTTAGCCTCCAGTCCCCTAATACTTTCTAGCTAGCAAGCCACTCATCATTTAAGAATTACAACTGAACTAGAGAGCTCAATTTGAGGATTAGATGATTCTCCCAGGCAAATCCCCTCCAGGGCTAATCCAAACTGCTTTTGTGTCAACTGAATAGAGAGAAAGTCTACTGGAGACACAGCTAAATTGTTCACATTGAAAGAGAAATGCCTCCAACTTTGTATTACTTGCTTGGCGCCAAGCAAATATTTTTTTTTTCAGTTCAGGGAGATCACTTTCTTCCAGGCTGCCTCTCCAATTGATTAAACCATGATTGCTGAAGTGAGGAACAAGTTGTTAGAACCATAAACACTTCTCCCCCCACACTGCTTCAAATCCAGGCTTGTTGTTAATCATAGCTCTCCAGGATGCAGTGGTGGGTTCCAGGTGGTTCGGCCCGTATGGGCATACTAGTAGTAGCTGGGAGCAGTGGCCGAGCAGAGTACGGTGACTCGTTTCACCCACCCGCCCGTGTTCTATGGCTGCTTTTAACGCGACTGGTCAATTGTGCACACACGCACAGCATGCGGCGCCTGCACGGCCACCGCTGAGCAACTGGGTGTCGCAGGGTGGTGGCATGCGCATGCATGCATAGCACACAAGCCTAACCAGGACACCCGGCCCCATGTGCAGCGTACCGGTTGCGACCACTGCCAGGATGGCTAAGGGGCTAAGAAGCTGAGCTTTTGATCAGAAAAGTTGGCAGTTTAGCAGTTCGAATCCCTAGTGCCGCATAACAGGGTGAGCTCCCGTTACTTGTCCCAGCTTCTGCCAACCTAGCAGTTCAAAAGGACGTAAAAAATGCAAGTAGAAAAATAGGAGCCACCTTTGGTGGGAAGGTAACAGCGTTCCATGTGCCTTTGGCATTGATGTCATGCCAGCCACATGACCACGGAGACGTCTTCGGACAGCACTGGCTCTTCAGCTTTGAAACAGAGATGAGCACCGCCCCCTAGAGTCGGGAACAACTAGCACGCATGTGCAGGGGTACCTTTACCTTATTCCTTCAATATACCCTTCATCTCTCTATCATGGAAATGGTCATCTGGTGGGTGGAAAGCCAAGTAATGCATGCTTCAGATGCTTTGGAAGGTCACCTACTGTCAGATTTTGTGACAAGTGGCATATCTCAAAGAAAAAAACAGCATGGGGCAGATGCAAAAATATGCTCGTTTCCTTCATGAGTAGAAGGTTTTTTTTTTTCAATGACTTGATTCCCTTTCTCTCTCTTCTGGCAGGCCTCAGGGGAGAGGATATACACGCTTAAACGCATGCCTTAAAAATACTAAAATTCATAAACAATCAGCAATTCAAGGCTGGCCAGAGATGCAGATTTTTCTTCTGCTGAAAGGGTATGTGTCAACTTCAAAACGGACCAGGCCTGCCACAGGAACCTTGACAGTATGAGGAGCAATGTATAAAATATTCAACAAAACCTCTCTTATGCCTATAAAAGATATAAAGGACACATAAAGGGATCTGGGAATCCTAGTGGACAATCGCTTAAATATGAGCCAGCAGTGTGCTACAGCTACCAAAAAAGATAGAATCAAGATTATGTGAAGTGTTAGTACCACTTTATAATACCTAGCAATAGCAATAGCAGTTAGACTTATATACCGCTTCATAGGGCTTTCAGCCCTCTCTAAGCGGTTTACAGAGTCAGCATATCGCCCCCACAGTCTGGGTCCTCCTTTCACCCACCTCGGAAGGATGGAAGGCTGAGTCAACCTTAAGCCGGTGAGATTTGAACCGCTGAACTGCAGATAGCAGTCAGCTGAAGTGGCCTGCAGTACTGCACTCTAACCACTGCGCCACCTTGGCTCTACTTGGCTTACTAAGGCCTTACCTTAGTAAGGCCATGGAATATTAGACCCAGTTTTGGTCACCAGGATATAAAAAAGATGTTGAGACTCTAGAAAGAGTGCAGAGAACAGCTACAAAGATGACTAGGGGCCTAGAAGCTCAAACATAGGAAGAACAGTTGCAGGAATTGAGTAGGACTAATCCAGGGCTCGGCAACCTTAAACACTCAAAGAGCCACAAAGGTCCTAACTGGAAGCTCCCCATTCAATTCTGGAGCCAACCGGAAGTCCTGTCCCCCCACCATAGAGTCTCCTCCTATTGAAGGAGAGAATTAACCTTTAAAAAAAGGAGAAACTTCCAGGCAGTGAGAACAATTCATCAGTGGAACGCCTTGCCGTCAGAAGTTGTGGATGCTCCATCACTGGATATTCTACAGAGGAGACTGCACAACCATTTGTCTGGGTTGATATAAATACCGTATTTTTCAGAGTATAAGATGCTCTGAAGTATAAGATGCACCTAGCTTTTGGGGAGGAAAGCAAGAAAAAAATCTACCTCTGCCTCTGCCCCCCAGCAATTTGCCTCCTTGCAGCAAACAGCCTGTTTCAGTTTCAACTGCACCACAGCCTGATTAGCACAAGCAGCTGATTGTTGGTTGGCTCAGCCTTCTGATGATCAGCTGTTTCAGGGATTGCTGCCTCTGCACGCCCCAATTTCCGCCCGTTTCAGGTGGTGGCGGGGATCGGAATGAGAGGAAAATGGGGTGCACAGGGGCCAAAAACACGGTGCATGGAGGCAATAGGCAATGGCAATCCCTGCAGCCTGAAACAGCTGATGGTCAGGAGGCCAATCCAACCGACCATCAGCTGCTTGTGCTAATCAGGATGTGCTGAAACTGAAACAGGCTGTTTGCTGCAAGGAGGCAAATTCCTGGGAGGCAGAGGCCAAAGGGTGGAGGCTGGGCTACATTTGGTGTATAAGATGCACCCAAATTTTCACTCTCTTTTAGAGGGAAATAAATGTGTCTTATAGTCTGCAAAATACGGTAACGGATCCTACCCTGATGTCCATCAGGGGCCCTACAGTGAATCCCATTCAAAGGGCATCTCCTTAATGAAGCTGTGTCTTTCCTTGAGATCAAGGAATAGCCCCAAAATGAAGCTCCCCCAATAATCTCCAGACTTGTGTATCCATCCCTCTTTCTCCCTACCTATATTTTATATCAAACACTGTGGAATCTTCATCTTCATCATCCTCTTCATTTAAGGGAGCCATTTCCACCCGTTCTGCTGGAGTTGTAATAATATCATATTTACGGGGTTTTTTATTCCTCCTCTTAGACCTAAAAAGGAAAAAAAGAAAAGATTTTAGATATTGCACGGTAAAAAGTAAAGGTTCCCCTCGCACATGTGTGCTAGTCATTCCCAACTCTAGGGGGCTCATCTCCATTTCAAAGCTGAAGAGCCAATGCTGTCCGAAGACATTTTCATGGTCATGTGGCCGGCCTGACTAAATGCTAAAGGTGCACAGAACACTGTTACCTTCCCACCAAAGGTGGTTCCTATTTTTCTACTTGCATTTTTACATGCTTTCCAACTGTTAGGTTGGCAGAAGCTAGAACAAATAACAGGCGCTCACTCCATTACGTGGCGCTAGGGATTTGAACTGCCGAACTGCCGACCTTTCTGATCGACAAGCTCAGTGTCTTAGCCACTGAGCCACCACGTCCCTTAATTAATTGCATGGTACCCATGTCTGTTGAGAAAGATTACAACCATCTCTTCAATACCACCAAGGTGCTCCAAGCTATCAACAACCACTTGGATAGAGATGATACTTGGGGTGGGGTAAGGAGAAGAATCACAGACTTAGACTTTCTGGCTTAAGACCATATGATTTATTCAGTGAAACGTTTTGTCCACACCCAAAATAAGCAAACTATTCTCTTCTTTATCAACATATGATCCTAGAAGGCGGTCAGTTGTTTCATGTCGAAGCTGGCAATTCTAAGAAGCTCTCTTAAAACCACAAGTTGGAACACAAAACATTGGTTGGGTTTGCCCTAACACACTATTGATAAACCAGATAGGCTGGTATTTTCCCCACATTATAATCCCAAACCAATCAAAATTATCCAAGCTTGTCGTGTTGTGTGCATGCAACTCCTAAGTTAGCTGACTCATTAAATGCATGACAATATCAGCAAGTAGACAGTGCCTGTTTTATATTCTTAAGGTAAAAAGGTAAGGGTTCCCCTCACACATATGTGCTAGTTGTTCCCGACTCTAGGGGGGCGGTGCTCATCTCCATTTCAAAGCCAAAGAGCCAGCACTGTCCGAAGATGTCTCCGTGGTCATGTGGCCGGCATGACTAAACACCGAAGGAGCATGGAGCGCTGTTACCTTCCCACCAAAGGTGGTTCCTATTTTTGTACGTGCATTTTTACACGTTTTCAAACTGCTAGGTTGGCAGAAGCTGGGACAAGTAACGGGAGCTCACTCCATTCGCAGTGCTAGGAATTTGAACCGCCGAACTGCCGAACTTTCTGATTGACAAGCACAGCATCTTAGCAACCGAGCCAATGTGTCCCTATTTTACATTCTTACCCTTTGACAATAACAGCTTAAGAGGAACAATTTTCAATTCCCCCTCCCCTTCCTTGTAGGTCCAATATCTGTAGCCCAGCATCTTAGTTATCTGAGAAAGCCAGCTCTCGTAATTCATGTTTGCGAGTGTTTAGAGTAAAATCTATTTCATGAGAATAATCAAAAGCACGTGGCTTTATTTTTCTGGAGAAAAATATATATGTATATGTGTTCTGCCCTGCCCAAGTCCTGCCCATCCCCCCACCCCCCCCCCAAAAACCCTGGAGCCATCACATTACATCAGTTTAGGAATGAAATTGCCAGTGATTAAACAGCTTGTCCTCTATCAGCTCAACTGTCATTTGAATGAGCTTGTTAGATGCAAACCGCATAATGAGCTATTAAAAACCAATACAAGCTGGCAGGTGTTTAGAAAACGTTCTCAAGATTACACTATTTATTTCAGAAAACATCCCGGCTTCTAGTTCAAGTTTCGCCATCAGTAACATTAATTAAAATCACCCCTCTGCGTCTTTATTATAGATTTATTTGACGTCCGCTCCGTTTTGTATTGTTCTTGCTGACACTTTACAGGCCTCCTTATCCCAAAGACTTTGGCTATGTTGAAAGCATCTTTACACCTCGTGAAAGAAAGCAATGCTTTCTCTACCTGAATCGGCCCCAGAGGTAGGATCATACAATCCTGTCTTGGTGTGTGGGACCCTCAGTTCTGTCTGAGTTTGGTGGGTTTCTTTGTAGATGTTTCATTACCAGACTAGATAACATCATCAGTGCTAGAGGGGAGTAGGTGGTTGCTCTTATTTTATATGCTAGTGGTTGTCCTGTCTGTGTTGGTGGAAGGATGCTTGGTGTCTCCTTCCTTGACGGGCTTCATCACACCTGACATGTTCCTCCCAAATACGGTGGTTGCTTAATAAGCTAAGATAAAATTATCCAGTCCAGTCATGTCTGATTCTAGGGGGTGATGCTAATAACCATGTAGCCTGCATATTTCAGGCTCCCATGGCTGAGAAAAACCCGCCATCCTGGGCCCAATATTTAGGAAGCCAGGCTCTGCCTGTCATGAGCCAGGACAAAGGGTGAGTGATGGAGGAGTAACACCTCCTTAAACAACCTTGGTCCAGCTGGCCCGGCTGGTAGCCCCTCATAAGGGCCCCTTTCCAGGGTTACAAGAGAAGACGGTCAACGGTTTTGAAGGCGGAAGAGGGCTCTACGCCCCAATGGCAGATCAAGAGGCAGAACCATTTTCTAGGAGAAGGGAAACTCTGATTACAAACCTCCACTGCCTTGTGGCTAAATCCACTACTGGAAAAGGCTTCGGGGGTCAACCTCCAGGCAAAATCCGGAGCCGGAGTCCCGGAAGCAGTTTGTGACTGTGTACAACCACATTCTGGTAACTCCTGCGACGCAGCTGGAACCAATCGTATTGGCTCTGCCGTTCCATTGGACTATTTCAGTGATGTTAAGAGGGCGGATCTGCTGCTTAGGTAACAGTCTATTCTCCATATTAATGTACCCAGGCCTCGTGCTGGAGAGGACACTCCAGCCTTGACCTCTTTTCACAGCACAATTCCATAGTCTTTTGAGATTGAAGGATGCCAATGAGAATGATGGCTGAGAAATTCTTAGCCCACAATTTACAAACACTGAAGTCAAGCCCACGATATTTCTACTCCTGCCCTTTTAAAAGGTGTTTTTAAAAGGGTTCAGGAATTCTACACGTGCGATAGCAAACCTATGGCACACGTTACTACTGATTCTGTGGGTGTGGTTTGGTGGGCGTGGCATGGCTTGGTGGCGAAACCTGGCGGGCATGGCAGGGGAAGGATACTGCAAAATCCCCATTCCCTCCCAATCAGCTGGGACTCGGGAGGCAGGGAAAAGATGGGGGCCAGTCAGAGGTGGTATTTACTGGTTCTCCGAACTACTCAAAATTTCTGCTACCGGTTCTCCAGAACTGGTCAGAACCTGCTGAATACTTCTGGTAAGCAGGTAGGTAGGCAGGCATATATAGATATAGATGGGTAGGTGGGTAGATAAGTAGGTAGGTAGGTAGGTAGGTAGGTAGGTAGGTAGGTAGGTAGGTAGGTAGGTAGGTAGGTAGATAGATAGATAGATAGATAGATAGATAGATAGATAGATAGATAGATAGATAGATGATAGATAGATAGATAGATAGATAGATAGATAGATAGATAGATAGATAGATAGATAGATAGATAGATAGATAGAGGTGGGTGGGCGGACAGGCAGGCAGACAGATAGATGTAGGTGGGTGGGCAGGTGGGTGGGTGGATGGATGGATGGATGGATGGATGGATGGATAGATAGATGATAGATAGATAGATAGATAGATAGATAGATAGATAGATAGATAGATAGATAGATAGATAGATAGATAGATAGATAGATAGAGATGTGGGTGGGTGGGTGGGTGGGTGGGTGGGTGGGTGGGTGGATGGATGGATGGATGGATGGATGGATGGATGGAGAGACAGACAGACAGACAGATGTAGACAATTCAATACAAGGAGCCAAGGTGGCGCAGTGGTTAAATGCAGCACTGCAGGCTACTGCTAGATCAGCAGGTCAGCGGTTCAAATCTCACCGGCTCAGGGTTGACTCAGCCTTCCATCCTTCCGAGGTGGGTAAAATGAGGACCCAGATTGTTGGGGGCAATATGCTGACTCTCTGTAAACCGCTTAGAGAGGCCTGAAAGGCCTATGAAGCGGTATATAAGTCTACTGCTATTGCTATTGCTATTGCTACAATAGATAACATATTAAATTAAGATAAAACCATAATAAAATCACCATAATACGGATCCACAGAATTGCAATGCAATAGATGTTAAAATTCTATATCTAAGGAAGCGAACCATCTCACTGCTTCTGGTGTGGCCACGGTGAGGTCATCTCAAGTGCCTTGAAATTTCCCGAGGAGACATTCTTAAACTCACTGATCTTAACTGGCCATGTATCACACTCAGTTTCCCAATTCCTTATAGCCAGCTGCACCAGGTGAAGCATGAACCTTCCAGCTTTGAGTTTTCTCTGCTGTGCACACACCATCTTCCGCTACTAAAATGAGCATTACAGTGGCTTTGAAGTATGCTGTCTTCGGCAGCACAAAGGGCTCCCGAGATCCATTGTAAAAGTTCCTCCTGGGGAAAAATGGGTTTTGGAGGGAAAGCAATTCCAGAAGATCTCAAAAGAGATTGGTGATCCAAGTATCCTTCTTTGTGATGAACTGGAACTGGAACTTTCCATCCCTTTGTCGACAGGATTTACCTCAGAAGGCTTTTTGTTTAAAGTGGAGATGAGAATACACTCCCATTGATCTTTGTGGACATTATTACTCATGCACCCTTTGTTCTGGGTTTATTTAAACATCTGGCACTTGGCATCTGCTGCTTGCATTTATGAATTTCAAATATTTGTTGAACTTGACCTAGGTAGTTTTAGCAGTTCTGTGGAAGCTTCAAGAAAGTCACCGCCAAGGAATCAGTCAGGTTGCCAACACCCACTTTTAAGTTCACTTTTGTGGTGGCTTAACAGTCCACTTTTGAAGGACATGAATCATGTGCTTCTACAACCTAGTTTCTGCAGGTAGTTAAATGCACAGAGCAAGTCTCGAGTTGCATTTATTTCCTGCCAATTCATCATCATCATCATTTTTAAGACCCCATAATCCCTGGCGGGGTGGAGTCTGGGCAACTGAATGGAGCCGAGTGTTTACTGGCCAGATGCCCTTCCTGTCACCAATGCGGAGTTTTGTTCGGCAGATATATCCTCAATGTATCCAGAGAGAGAAATATCGGCCTCTACCTAGGATCGATCTCACCGCCTCCTGACTGTGAGGCGAGAGCTCTACCTCTAGGCCACCGTCCCACTCCGCCCTGCCAATCCACTATGGTGGGATTAATATAGTAGGATAGTTACAGTGCACCTGGTAAGACCACACTTGGAATACCGCATCCAGTTTTGGTCACCACGATACAAAAATGATGTTGAGACTCTAGAAAGAGTGCAGAGAAGAGCAGCAGCGATGATGTAACAGATCTGGATCATCTTATATCGTACAATGAATGGTTGAGGGAATTAGGTATGTCCAGTCTAACAAAGAGAGAGATGACCTGATAGCAGCCTTCCAATATCTAAGAGACTGCCAAAAGGAAAAGGAGATCAACCGATTCTCCAAAGCACCTGAGAGGAGGATAAGAAGCAATGGAAATGAATCAAGGAGAGAACCAACCTAGAACTAAGGAGGGATTTCCATTTACCAGTGGAATGACTTGTCTCCAGAAGTTGTGGGTACTCCATCATTGAACATTTTTTAAGTCGGGACTGGACAACCATCGGTGCAAAATGCTTGAGTGAGGGATTGGCCTCGAAGACCACCAAGGTCCCCTCCAATTCTGTTCTTTTGTTATTCTGATGGTTTCTGGTGGAAGTGAGTTTCCACCTTTCCTGATAACCTGCTTTTAATAGGGCATGGACAAGTCAGATTCACTGGAATCTGGAAAGGTTAATCAAAACACCATTCTCACAGCTTTACTTGCTGAATTCTTGTCTCGGACTTATGTTTTAAGGTGGGGCAAGGCAGCTACCGTAATCCAAAGTTGGAAGGAAGTGGTTTCAAAGAAAACAAAACTAAGGAGCTCAAACAGTTGGATCTTTTGTTTTAACCCTATACTTCCACATCCTATAGGTTCTCCTGTCACAAGGACTAAAGGAAGCCCCCTCCAACTTGCTGGAAACAATGAGGATTGTCCCTAAAGCCCACAGCCCATTTCCTGTGCTATGAAGGCAAGCAGTCCTTTTGGATCAGCAGTCAGAAAAGAACTTGGGAGGAGGCAATGTTTTTGTCCTGAAGAAGACACTCCCATTTGTGAGATAACAAACTTTGGAAATTGACCTTCATCGTCAGCTGTAGCATTCACACTCCCACACCCACACCCACACCCACACCCCACACCCGCCATTGGCCCTGTGCTCTTCCTTTGTTCTTTGTTCTTTTTTAGGTTCGGGCTCTGCTTCCAAAACTAGCACTGAACCTCAGTTACTTCACCATTTCCTAAGAAAGTCACCTGGGTTTAATTGGGTCTTCAGGAATTTTTGGAAATATATTTTATTATTATTGTTGTTATTGCTATTGCTATTGTTATTGTTATCATCATCATCATCTTGTTCTTCTCCTTCCTCCTCTTCCTCCTCTTCTTCTCTTCCTTCTCCTCCTCCTCTGAGCTTCTTCTCCTTCTCCTCCTCTGCTTCTTCATCTTCTTCTCCTCGTCGTCCTCGGACTTTCTTCTCCTCCTCCTTCTCCTCCTCTGCTTCTTCTTCGTCTCCTCCTCCTCTGCTTTTTCTTCTTCTCCCTCATCTACTTCTCCCTTCTCCTTCTTCTCCTCCTCTTCTTCTTATCTTCCTCTTCCTTCTTCCCCCTCATTTTATTCTCCTCCTCCTCCTTCTCTTCTTTCTTCTTTCTTCTTTCTCCTCCTCCTCATCAAGAAGACAAAGTACTAGCAAGCCTATGCACATGCAGTTGGAATCTTGCTAGTAAGACTAAGGCCATGCAATCAAAAGCGTGGAAATATTTTTTCTTTGTTTGCTTCATTTTAAAATGCAATCAAGGCCGTTGGCAGGAGAGCTGTGAAGCAACCCTCCGCCACTCCAGCTGCTTGGTGAAGGCACAATGTCACATCACATGGCAAGCAGCTGAGTTTCCTCATTTGATCGTTGGCTTCAAACGGTTAGTTCTGCAGGCTGATCTCGAGCCGGAGATCTATTTTTAGTCAAGCAGCCTAAAGGAGAAAAGGATCGATGCTCAACCACCCATTCAAGAGCAGATCCAAAAATGAGTCCTCTCTCAGAGGCTGGCTGGCAGTAGCGTCACTTGGGGGAGATGAAATCTAGGGCTTGATGTTTGAAATTAGTATCCTCTCCCACCTTAAGGCAAAAGTTTCTAGGATCCTGAAAATGCGGGATGGTGCTTGATTTTGCTCAGGGACAAAATGAGAACAGATTGACAGAGTTGGAAGGGACCTTGTAGGTCATCTAGTCTGACCCCTGCCCAAGCAAGAGACCCCCACACCATTTCTGTCTAATGGCAGTCCAGTCTCTTCTTGAAAGCCTCCAGGGATGACGCTCCCACAACTTCTGAAGGCAACGTCTGTTCCGTGGGTTGATTGTTCTCACTGCCAGAAAGTTCCTCCTTATTTCTAGGTTGAATCTCTCCTTGGTCAGTTTCCATCCATTGTTCCTTGTCTGGCCTTCAGGTGCCTTGGAAAATAGCTTGACTCCCACCTCTCTCTGGTAAGGTAAAGGTTCCCCTGCACATGCATGCTAGTTGTTCCAAGTTCAAGAGGGCGGTGCTCATCTACGTTTCAAAGCCGAAGAGCCAGTGCTGTGTGAAGATGTCTCCGTGGTCATGAGGCTGGCATGACTAAACGTCGAGAAGGCGCACAGAATGCTGTTACCTTCCCACCAGAGGTGGTTCCTATTTTCCTCCTGCATTTTTACGTGCTTTCGAACTGCTAGGTTGGCAGAAGCTGGGACAAGTAACAGGAGCTCACTCTGTTACGCGGCGCTAGGGATTCGAACCGCCGTACTGTCAACCTTTCTGACTGACACAAGCTCAGTGTCTTAGCCACTGCATCCATGGATCTCTGGCTCTCTGTCCTTGGCTCTCTATGGCAGCCCCTCAAATACTGGAAGACTACTATCGTGTCTCCCCTGGTCCTCCTCTTCACTAGACTAGCCATGCCCAGTTCCTGCAACTGTTCTTCCCATGAGAAGCTGGCCTGAAGATGCTTCAAACAAAGCTGGAGCAGGAGAACCAGCTTCGCTTGTTTGTTTTTAGCCATTTAGTTGGGTCCAACTAAAAGAGCCGAGGTGGCGCAGTGGTTAGAGTGCAGTACTGCAGCCACTTCAGCTGACTGTTATCTGCAGTTCAACGGTTTTAATCTCACCGGCTCAAGGTTGACTCAACCTTCCATCCTTCCGAGGTGGGTGAAATGAGGACCCAGACTGTGGGGGCAATATGCTGACTCTGTAAACCGCTTAGAGAGGGCTGGAAGCCCTATGAAGCGGTATATAAGTCTAACTGCTATTGCTATTGCTATTGCTAACTTTTGGTGGCTGTGTAGACGAGTGCTCTCCATTCAACCCTGTCAAGCACAGGTTCTTTTAATTGTTGTATGTTCAACTTTGCATCCGATTTGATGTTATCACACCCGCATGTTCTTCGCTTGCCCCTTCTTCTTTGCCCACTAACCATTCCTGGCACCACTGCCATTTCCAATAAATTCGAACCAGGCAGGAGAGGGAATAAAATATTACCGGTGGGTACTACAAAGGCAGAATATGCTCATTAAAATATTCCAAGCTGTTCTACAAACCTGACCATCAAAAGAAGCAGAAAGATATGAAATAATAAGACTTTTTTTTCTAAGCCTGAGGCAAAACGAACAACAAACATGACAAGACATATTGGGTACTACAGCGGAAAATTTTTAAAGATGCTGCAGAAAAACAGAAAGAGAAGAGGAAGTCCTTCTACAACCTTGATAACCAAATGGATTACTTTAAACTGAATACATTTTTTTCAGTGTATCCACTTTGCTGGGTGGGTTTTACTGTGTAGAAAAACAGAAGGAACAAGTACAAATTAAAGAATGGAGTGGAGTGGAGTGGAGTGGAGTGGAATAGAATAGAATAGAATAGAATAGAACAGAACAGAAGAGTTGGAAGGGACCTTGGAGGTCTTCTAGTCCAACCCTCTGCTTAGGCAGGAAACACTACCCGACCTCAGACAAATGTTTATCCAACCTCTTCTTAAAAACCTCCAGTGTTGGAGCATTCACAACTTCTGGAGGCAACTTCTGTTCCACTGATCAATTGTTCTAACTGTCAGGAAATTTCTCCTCAGTTCTAAGTTGCTTCTTTCCTTGATTAGTTTCCATCCATTGCTTCTTGTCCTGCCCTCAGGTGCTTTGGAAAATAGCTTGACTCCCTCTTCTTTGGGGCAGCCCCTGAGATACTGGAACACTGCCATCATGTCTCCCCTGGTCCTTCTTTTCATTAAACTCGAAATACTCAGTTCCAGCAACCGTTCTTCATATGTTTTAGTCTCCAGTCCCCTAATCCTCTTTGTTGCTCTTCTCTGCACTCTTTCCAGAGTCTGAACATCTTTTTTACATAATGGCAACCAAAACTGGATGCAGGATTCCAAGTGTGGCCTTACCAAGGCCTGCTTGAAGAAAAAGCAGGATATGCTTGTATTACCTCATACATAAATAAACAAGCTGCAATATAGGTGTCCTTCAGTTACAAGTATTCACTTAGCAACTGTTTGACGTTGCAATAGCCCTGAAACAAAGTAACTCACAATTGGTCTTCACACTTATAAACCACAACAACTCTGTGGTTGCATGATCAAAATTCAGACACTTGTATGTATAATGGTTGCAACATTCTGGGGTCATTTGACCACCCTTTGTGACTTCCCCAGCTGGCTTCTGAAAACAAAGTCAGAAGTGGGGGAAGCTGGATTCACTTAATAACACCGTACTTCACTTAACAACCTTGGCAAAAAAGGGTTGTAAAATTGGGCACAACTTATTTAACAATGGGCTTGCTTAGCGACAGGCATTCTGCTCCCAGTTATGGTCATAAGTCAAGGACTATCTTATTGCAGTTGTCTATGTTGTCTCTCAATCATCCCGGTTGTCCCAAAGGTGTTTTTCCAAAAGGAAACGGGACTTTCTTGGGGCGTTTTCCTTGAAAATGTTTCGCTTCTCATCCAAGAAGCTTCTTCAGTTCTGAAGCGAAGAAGCTTCTTGGATGAGAAGCGAAATGTTTTCAAGGGGGAAAAAACCCCGAGAAAGTCCTGTTTCCTTTTGGAAAAACACCTTTGGGACTGTACTGTAATAAATCAAATAAACTATTCCACATTAACTGGACCCATTTCTAAGTGGGTCATGTGCTCCTCCCTGTCCTCTTTTTTGCTTTTCCCCAAATGCTTCTTGGGGCAAAAGAAAGAAAATTAGGGCTAACTCCCTCCAAGAAAAACAGATCCTCTTGTGTAACTTGTGGCTGCAGTTCAGCCACCCGCCTTACTGATGAACCACCCCAAATTTTGTTGGGAAATTGGCAAGAAGCCTCTTCTTTCAAAACAGAGCTTGGAGGCCAAGACAGTCTTTTTTGCAAGAACTTCAGCCCCTCCGGAACCACAAAAGGGATTGTAGCAATAATTAGTAATATTAATTTAGGTAATCCTTGAGTTAGGACCACAGTGGAGCCTATCTACTCCAATCTCTTGATCAAGCAGAAGACTTTATACCTGTGATGGAGAACCCATGGCATGTGTGTTACAGGTGGCGCGTGAAGCCGTATTTGCTGCCACGCCAGCCATCAGCTCCAGTGAGCATGTGTGTGCCAGCCAGCTGATTTTCAGCCTTCTGGAGGGTTGGGGGATGCTGTTTTCGCCTTCCCTGAGCTTCAGGAAAAACTCCGGAGGCTGGGGAGGGTGAAAAATGGCCTCAACGGGTCAACCAGAAGTTCGGAAATAATCCATTTCTGCCTTCCGGTGGACCTCTGGGTGGGCTAGGGGAAGGCCATTTTCTCCATTTTCATTCCAGTGCGGTGCTCTGGAGGGCTCACCCGCCTGCCCAAGCTCCTTACCGTGTTTTAACACTTGCGGCGCTTCCGTACAGGCGCAACGCTCCGCCGAGCAGCTGGAGCGTTGCTGAGGCTTGCGGAAGCGTCGTTTGCAGCTACAACATGTATACGCGCACTGGACACGTCCATGTGGGTGACACCGGGCCTGTTCCAACCGTACTGGTTGGAATGGGATCCGGAACCCACCACTGATACACAGGGACAATTTTTCTCACGCCATAAGAAAAAGGTTTGCCATCACTGCTTTATACCATTCTGGACAAAATGGCTGTACGCTCTCTTCTGAAAAAACCTCCAGCAACAGAGAACATTTCACTGCTGGGTTAGTTTGTCCTTTTTTTCCCCTCAGACCAACCTGACAAGTGAAAGAATCAGAACAGGAAAAACAGGTTTTAGGAAATCTTTCGAGCCTTTTCGACATGCTTATTTGACTTTGGCCGGAAGCAGCCGGCTTATTCCTCTGGAAAATTTTCTGGCCCCTAAATCCAAAAACCAAGTTTCCGCTAAAGATCTGCCTACCAGGACCTTCTGTTCAGGAAAAGGCCATGGGAGAGATTTCCAAAAGAGATCACGCAGGCTTCCTGTAAACAAGAAATTGAATACCCCAGACGGCAGCCAAGGCTGATGTGACCTTTCCCATTCATTACCTCTTTAAGCATCAGAGCGCTGCGTCTGTAGTAGCGCCCATGTGCTTTGCAGGGAGAAAGCCACACCAACAGTTCCTGAGTCTAACACATTCACACCAGGAAATGAACCCGTTTATGGAATCAACCCAGTTTCTGGAGTTGAACCCCAATGATCAACTGATCAAAACATGAATAAACTAATCGAAACATGAAATAAACTAATCAAAAGCGCTGGGTCTTCAGAACTCCTAAAACCTACAAATGAACAAACTGCAGCTTGTAACCCACCTGGTTAAGCATGCTGTGTGAACCCTGAATCTTACATATACAGGTAGTCCTCGACTTACAACCGTTCATTTAGTGACCACTCGTAGTTACAAAAAGTGACTTATGACCGTTTTTCATCCTTATGAATGTTGCAGCATCCCCATGGTCATGTGATTGAAATTCAGATGCTTGGCCACTGACTCATATTTACGACGGTTGCAATGACCCAGGGATCTTCTGACAAGCAAAGTCAGTGTAGAAACCAGATTCGCTTAACAATCGCGTGGTACTAACTTAACCCCGCAGCTGATTCTCTTAACAACTACGGCAAGAAAAGTTGTAAAATCTGTCAAAACTCGCTTAACAAACATTTCACTTAGCAACAGAAATGTTGGGCTCAATTGCGGTCATAAGTCGAGGACTGCTTGTATCCCTGTGTAAAAGATTCAGGTCAGAACAGCTGTCAAAAATTACTTTAGGGGTTTGGGAGCAAATATTGCCAGTCCTGGTTTTACACAGCCAACACGCCTGTTGTGATCCAGGCTTCTCCAAAAAGCATGAAACAGATTCCTGGTCCCGACAAAACCCCTTTTATTAAACGAATGTGAACTCCTCTCATTCACACTCAGCAAAGGCCTGCTAAACAGTCTTTCAAAGGAATATTTATGACTACAGACCTTAACTATCTTGGAAAGCTGCCATGTAAATATTTTCCCAGTGAGGTGCTGTGCAAGGAAAGACTAGGCACAGAGTCTCTGAGATTCACAGACAGATCTTCACACTCCTGAAACGAATCTAACAACTGAACGAACAAATTGTTCCCTGCAAAAGCCCACTCCCCTTTCGCTCCTCTTTTATGTCCTATGGGAGGGGCCAATCACCTTCCACCTGTGACTTTACTCCCAAGTCGACTCTGATTTCTGAATTGTTCTCTTATTCTGGCAGCTCTGTGCATGCGCACACTGGGAACAGGCTCCAGCTGTTCCTCTGCTTCACTGCTGTCTATCCTTGTAGGCACCTGATCACTGCCCGACGGCCTCGGCCCCGTCTCTGCCTCTGATGCAGAGCCCTCATCAGAGCCTTCCCCAGTCTCCAGGACTGGCCTGTGTTCCTCCCCAACCTCCCCACTGTCTGACTCTGCTGCCAGCTCCGCTGGTGGGCCACAACAACACCTGACTTGGAAACTCTTAATATTCTGTTCTTTTAATCATCCCAATTTGGTGTAAACATATGTAACCCAGAATGTAGATGCGTCTAACATAAGCCGTGAAAGCTGGAAGCTGTTAGACCACTGATGAGAACAGCCTTTCTCAATTGACACCTTTGCAGATGTGCTGGGATAACAACTCCCAGAATTCCAAGCTTTGGTGACAACAAGGGGATATTGACAACTGCTGTCACCGCACATCTGGAGACTGACAGATGGCCGAAAGTGGAATTAAGACACCCTTTCGTAGAGAAATTTTAACACTCTGCTTATACAGGTAGTTCTTGATTTATGGCTGTTTGCTAAGTAACCGTTCAAACAACAGACTCCCTTCCCCCCCACCCCAAAAAATCTACCTATGACCTGATTTTGAAACGACAACGGCAACACACACTCCTGCAGTCATGTGATTCTCATCTTGAGTGCTTGGCAACTGGCTCACCTTTAAAGCTGTTTGCAGGATACTGCAGGTACCTAACTGATTTTTGATAGGTTATTATTATTTATTTATTTACTTATTTCGCCAGTTTCCAGTGTTTACTTCCATTGCCTGGCAAAATATGCTCCGTGGATAAAATGGGTTTGCTTAGCAATCACACTTTGTTCGCTTAACAACCATCACAAAAAGGCATAAAATCAGATGGTGGCCTGGTTAATGATTGCAATGACTTATGGCTGCAATGCCAGGCTCAATTACATACTACCTGTATGTATATTATGTTATATATGCATACATACATACACACACACAAACACACACATTAGCCCATGCTTCGCTATGAAACTAAGTGATTAGGCTTGATTAATTGACACAAATCCTGGGAATGAGAGGCAACTGGGTGTGTGAGTTCCCACACCCGGTTTAGCGAAGGGCGTGTTACTATAAGACAACTGGGGAGGGAGGGAGGGAGGGAGGAAGGAAGAGAGAAAGAGAGAGGGAGAGATGGGGAGGGAGGGAGGGAGAGAGACAGAGAGACAGAGAGACAGAGAGACAGAGAGACAGAGAGACAGAGAGACAGAGAGACAGAGAGACAGAGAGACAGAGAGACAGAGAGACAGAGAGACAGAGAGACAGAGAGAGAGAGAACTCCTAACCCTAACTGGTCCAGCATCACCCAGCTGGCTTTGTAGAGCTAGAACTCCAATCGCCTGGTTTCTAGCCTATGGCCTTAACCACCACACCATGCTGGCTCCAGCTATAAGGGATTAAGTTTGTCATGCAGTTGAGCAGAAAGAGGACTAAATAAAAGCACAGATTGGAACCCCAGTGGGTGATGTCAGAGCAATCCTGAACTCAGCACTTGGAAAGTTAATCCTTCTTGCCATTTGCATCACCAACATCTTCCTAGAGTGTGGTGGCACAGTGGTTAGAGTGCAGCACTGCAGGCTACTTCTGCTGACTGCCGGCTGCCAGCAATTTGGCATTTTGAATCTCAGTAGGATAAAGGTTCTCTCAGCCTTCCATCCTTCCGAGGTGGGTAAAATGAGGACCCAGATTGTTGTGGGGCTGACAAGACTCTATAAACCGCTTAGAGAGGACCGTGAACTGTCTGTGGGCAGTATGTAAGTCTAAGTGCTTATTGCTATTGTTATCCATTTACTGCTCTGATTGTTCAGGTCCGCGTTAAGATCAAGCAGCAGAAGTCCTGAAGTGGGGAAATGCTTCCTCCCTTACAGAAAAATATCCTGTTTGGAGGGGAAGTAGGGAGGTTTCCCACAGTCCTCCCTGAAAAGTCACATTTTTAATGAGTGCTGTCACTGTGATTACGGTGGGGGAGAGCTCATACGCTCCACTCTGGCTGAGCCTGGGCAAAACGGCTCCGTCTTAATTCAGAAAGCCTGGGTTTAAATCTCACCCGCCTCACCACCAAGCCATCGGCTGTTGGCAACTCCTCTCCAGCCTCTTCGTAAGTACCCCACTCCTCTACTCGCAATACAATCCCCTACGGCACCAGGCTTGAAATTTTGGCCTTGGAGAACCGAGAACTACCCCGCCTACGGTCTGGCCTAAGCATAGTACACAAAATTATCCATAACAATGTCCTACCTGTCAATGACTACTTCAGCTTCAACCACAATAATCCACCAGCACACAATAGATACAAACTTAAGGTAAAGTGCTTCAAACTCGATTGCAGAAAATACGACTTCAGCGACAGAGTGGTCAATGCCTGGAATGCTCTACCTCAGTGTTTCTCAACCTTGGTGACTTTAAGTCCTATGGACTTCAACTCCCAGAATCCCCCAGCCAGCATAGCTGGCTGGGGAATTCTGGGAGTTGAAGTCCACAGGACTTAAAGTCACCAAGGTTGAAAAACACTGCTCTACCTGACTCCGTTATTACATCCCCAAACCCCCATAAATTTAACCTTAGACTGTCCACCTCATCCCATTCCTAAGAGGTCTGTAAGAGGGTGTTCGTTCATAAACGCACCAACCTGCCTACCGTCCCCACTTATTCGTATCCATTTCCTGTATTCATAATCCTGTTTATACTTATCTCTGTTATCTGATACAGGCTGGACAAAATAAATCAAATTAAAATTAAATTAAAATTATTTATGCACTAGGAAGGCAGAGGTAACCTCCTGGCCTACCTTGTCAGATTGTGGTGGGGTTGTTTAGGAAGCTAAGGGGCGGGCAAGGCTTCTAACCCACCCACCCACTCCAAGCAGGGTAGAAAATGCACCCGCCCTTCACCTCCCCTGCTGCCAAAGGAACGGGGTGGGTGAGAGGTCCTGGGGGAAAGGGCTGGGCTGTTTACTGTCTATGGTCGACCTCACCCCATTCCTAAGAGGTCCATAAGGGTGTGTGCATAAGAGCACCAGCAATGCCTTCTGTCTCTGTCCTACTGCCCCCATTTATTCATAGCCGTAGCTACCGTGTTCCTATTTATGTTTATACTTATACCTGTCATCTTTTACATGTTTGTGAAACTAAATAAAATAAATAAAAAATAAAGCCACAAAGGGAGAACAATGAGAAGGAAGGGAGGGAGTGGATCGGGAGAGAGGAGTGGTAGAGTGGGAGGGGAAGTAGGGTAGAGGGGGATGATGGAGGGAAGATAGAAAGTTGGAGGGGGTGGAAGAAAGAGGTGTACAGAGAGTGGAAGAGGTATATTGGGTTTCTATTTTGGGGGGTATTGTTGACAAGAGGAATTGCTGCGATTATTGTTTAATGTTGTATGGCTCCGGCTATGCACAGTATATACGTGAGTGGATGAAAATGAAAAAAATGGAAAATAAAAACCTTTTTCTCAAAAAAAAAAAAAAAGGAGGGTGGAGAGCAATATATAACGTGCCCTTTGCTGGCAAGATTTCGCCTTCTGACCTTTGTGTAGGGGTGGGAAGCCCTTCTCAAAAGAATCATTAAGTATTTCCAATTTAGGCCAATGCTGACAGAACAAAGCAACGTTAAAAAGTCAGGATAGGGGAAGCC
This sequence comes from Thamnophis sirtalis, assembly GCF_051295495.1. Taxonomy (NCBI): domain Eukaryota; kingdom Metazoa; phylum Chordata; class Lepidosauria; order Squamata; family Natricidae; genus Thamnophis; species Thamnophis sirtalis. Next base: position 16,532,067 of record NW_028261382.1, on the reverse strand, counting down.
ATTGGCAAAGATCAAGCCCTCTTAAGCAATTACTCTGTTAGACTCTCAAGCCTCTTACGTCAAGAAGATATAACGGCCTGCCTTATAAGAGTGTGCTATTAAGGTTATTAGACATCTACGGTGGTATAGTTGGGAGTACGTTCAGAAAATAATTCCCTATAATATCATCCTTACAGCCCAGATTGGCCTAAATGCAAAGAGGCAGGCTGAGAATATTCAAACCTTGTGGGTTTGGGACGCAAACTGGGTTTACCCCTTACCGCTCCAAACTCAAATGGCAAAAAATACGACTTCAGCGACAGAGTGGTCAATGCCTGGAATGCTCTACCTCAGTGTTTCTCAACCTTGGTGACTTTAAGTCCTATGGACTTCAACTCCCAGAATCCCCCAGCCAGCATAGCTGGCTGGGGAATTCTGGGAGTTGAAGTCCACAGGACTTAAAGTCACCAAGGTTGAGAAACACTGCTCTACCTGACTCCGTTATTACATCCCCAAACCCCCATAAATTTAACCTTAGACTGTCCACCTCATCCCATTCCTAAGAGGTCTGTAAGGGGGTGCTCATAAGCGCACCAACGCGCCTACCGTCCCCACTTATTCGTATCCATTTCCTGTATTCGTAATCCTGTTTATACTTATCTCTGTTATCTGACACAGGCTGGACAAAATAAATCAAATTAAAATTAAATTAAAATTATTTACGCAGTAGGAAGGCAGAGGTAACCTCCTGGCCTACCTTGTCAGATTGTGGTGGGGTTGTTTAGGAAGCTAAGGGGTGGGCAAGACTTCTAACCTACCCACCCACCCACCCACCCCAAACAGGGTAGAAAATGCACCCCTGTTGCCAAAGGAGCGGGGTGGGTTAGAGGTCCTGGGGGGAAAGGGCTGGGCTGTTTTAGGGTTCCAGGAGTGAAGGGTTGGCGCCGGGCAGTGGTGGGACCCTCTCGCCCCTTCCTCCCGCCGCACCTGAAGACGCGGAACAGCAGGCAGGCCATCAGACAGGCGCTGGCCGCGCAGGCTCCGATGACAGCGGCCTTGAGCGCCGGCAAATCGCGCAGCATCGCCAGGACCGGGTTGCGCTGGGCGCCGCCGCTGTGATTCCCGGCGAAGGGCGGCGGAGGAGGCGGCGGCGGTGGCGAGGCGGGCGAGGCTTTCTGGGGGTCGCCCTGGCTGGGGCCGCTGCCGCCGCTGGCGTCCTTGGCAGGGGCCGGAGGGAGCGAGGTGCGCTGCTGTACCAGGGCGAGCAAGGCGACGGGCAAGATGGCAAGCAGGAGGAAGGCTCGCTCCGACGGCCGCATGGTGCCCGACAGGGAAGGGGCGCGCGGGGCTCTTGCGCGGGAGAGGATCGCGGGGCGTCTTGCTCGTCCACCTGCCCAACCAGCGCTGCCCGCTTCGGCTCCTGCGCTTCGAGCCGGATCAGCCGAGCGAGCGGCGGGGGAGGAGCTGAGCTGGCAGCGGTGGGGAAGGGAAGGGAAGGGAAAGGGAAGGGAGGGAGGGAACGGTGGGTAGGCAGCAGCTGGCCCGGGCAGCGGCAGGGAGGCTGGCGGTGACAGCTGCTGCGAAGGGAGCGCCTAACGAGTCTCTGGCCCCGGGCAGGAAAGCCTTTGCGCGTCCAATGAAGGAGGGCGCTTGGAATGGGCGCTCCTGGGGGCTCTGTGGCCTTGGTGGGTTTCTTGCAGAGGCACCAGGCTACCTCTGATGGTGTTGCTTGGTGTGAGTAAGGAGACGCCTGCGAGGAATCAAGCAAGCACAGAAAGCACCAAAGACCCAGTTGGCTGCCGCCTCCTCTTCCCTTCCACCCCAAAACCTCATTCCTTACTAGCACTGATGATGTTACCTAGTGTGGGTAATGAAACGTCTGCAAGATAACAAGCAAGCTCAGCAAGCACCAAAGACCACACAGTCTTTATTTATTTCTATATTTATTTATAAGAGGAGGTCTTCCTTCTCCTCCTCCTCCTCTTCCTCCTCCTCCTCCACCTCCTCCTCCTACCCCAAAATCTTACTCCCTTCTAGCACTGATGGTGTTACTTGGTGTGAGTAAGGAGACGCTTGCAAGAAAACAATTAAAGTCAGAGAGCACCAAGGACCTCACAGTTGGCCTCTTCCTCCTCCCTTCCACCCCAAAACCTCACTCCCTTCTAGCACTGATGATGTTACCTAGTGTGGGTAATGAAACGTCTGCAAGAAAACAACCAAGCTCAGCAAGCACCAAAGACCACAGTCTTTGTTTATTTCTATATCTATTTATAAGAGGAGGTCTTCCTCCTCCTCTTCCTCCTCCTCCTCCTCCCACCCCAAAATCTTACTCCCTTCTAGCACTGATGGTGTTACTTGGTGTGAGTAAGGAGACGCTTGCAAGAAAACAAAGTCAGAGAGCACCAAGGACCTCACAGTTGGCCTCTTCCTCCTCCCTTCCACCCCAAAACCTCACTCCCTTCTAGCACTGATGATGTTACCTAGTGTGGGTAATGAAACGTCTGCAAGAAAACAACCAAGCTCAAGAGAGCCCCGAGGAGCCCTCCATTGAGCTTCGTGGACCGGAGCCCCAGTTGCTGAGCCTAGGAGAGCAACTCAACTCTGCACACCTTGGTGGAGTAGAACCCTCCTGGCTTCTGCACATGTGAAGAGTGCCTTCCACCCCACCCCACCCCATTTGGCAAAGATCAATTGAGTGATAACTCCTGCCACTAAGCCAAACGGGGGAAGCCAGTTGGGAATCTCAGAAAAAGATGGAAGGGGAAAAAATATTTCCTGATCTTGGTAAGGTTTTTGCACCCTTCCTAAGGAGGTCAATGCACAGCCAATCTTGGCCTTGCTTAATTATGGTTTCTTGGCTGATACAAGTTTGTCTGCCCCGCCCTCAATCAGTTTTGCCATAAGCCCTGATTTACAAGCCATAACAACTGCTTATGTGAAGACCTAAATCCAAGCATTGTTTATTATTTTTAAATTTTCTTTTTTTGCCTCCTTTTTATTATGTTGGCATATGCCTTGAAACATTGTATTATTTGCCAGAGTTTGTTGCATAAATTCAAATCCAGAAGCACAGATAACTGATGCAGCAGGATTCAGTAACTTCTTTATATACATAAGAATAGATGAATAAATGTTCAATACCAACAGGTGGTTCTTCCAAAAAAACACAAGGCAGGAGAGTTACAGGTAAACAAGCAGTTAGTTTCATTTCAGCAGACAAGCCCAGATAGATTGCTAGTTTACTTCTCAGAGCAGCAGACTGCTTAAGTTTCTGTTTCAATTCTCTGCACACTCAGATCTGTTTAAGCTCCCATTAGGTGACTTAGTTGTATGCCTATTCATTGGCTGACCTTGTTCCCATGTCTCTCCCAGTCATGAATATTTTAACATTATTTCAGTACAGTGATGTTTAAATCCAAAAGGATTATTGGCATTCTGTTATCTAGAAAAGAATATTGTAATTAAGAGAGGAAAAAAGATATTCTATCAATAATTAATTACAATTCGAGATATTAATATTTCACACATTAAAATTTTGTGGGGTTTTTTGTTTATTCAAAGTTGAGTAGGACATTTAAAACAAACCACGATGACTTGCCTCAAAATATTTGTCATATGATGTAGGTTTAGATCTGAAGCTTACTTAATATTAAAATCTCCATCGTGTTGCTATTTTATGCATGCACGCATATTAATGAGATGAAAACAAGGTGAATAGAAGAAATTGAGCAAGAATTAACATCCCAAAATAGTAGAAGTAATTATAATAATTGTAAAATGATGGGGGGCTTTTTAACTTAATTTAACTAAATTTAAGTAAGAATAGTTTGCACATATGCAACCCACCATGGCAAATATAATCATCAAAAAGTTTGGCTTCTAAAGAAGGGCTTTGCTATTTTTTTTTTATATTCAATCATGTCCAGTTCTTGAACATTGTCTGGACAAGTAGTTACAGTCAGGGATGGGATTCTACCAGTTCCAGTCTGAAGCGCATGCTCAGTGAACCAGTTGTTACAGGGGTCGGTTCCGACAGCCAGTACGGCTGGTTTGCTCATGGGCGTGCGGTGTGCACATGAACACTTGATGCACGCCATGTGCACATGCACAGCACAATAAAAAATGTTCTGCGCATGCGCAGGAGCAAAAAACAAGAACCAGAGAATGGTTCAGGGGCATGGCATGCCTGGATCGCTGGTTGTTACACCGGTTGTATCCCACCACTGGTTACAGTTTTCTCGGCAAGGTGTTCCAGAAGTGATTTGCCATTGAAACCCAAGACCATGAGTTCTGCTTGTTAGGAATATAATCTAATGGTTGGGTTGGCAATATATAAATCATGTAACAATGCTATACCTGTTTCTTTAAATCATACTGTAAAATGTGATTGGTTGCTGTTTTCCTCGATCGGCCATAAGAGGGAGCCAGAATGACTGTTAACTCTCTGTTTGTTAGATGCTGGGCTGATCTGTTGTGGAAGCTGGCTGTTAGAAAGTGCTGTGAGCTTTTGTAAGTTTTGCAACTGCTAGCAAACTTTGAGTACCAGACTGCTTGTATGTTTATGGACTATATTATTTGGATTATCCCTTAACTGAAAGATGTTGATGACTGACTGTCTTATGCGTGTATGACTTGGACTGTTTGATGGATTCTGATACCTCTATTTCCACAAAAGTAAAAGCCTATTTAAACTGCAGTGTTTCTGTATGCTGGTTTGTGTGTTCTCCAACACAACTCTCACAACGCTTCTCTGAATGCACTCGCTCTCCCAACAGGGCTTACCTAACACTGCGTTAGGCATGAAAGCTGACTGGGTGACAATGGGCCAGTCACTCACTCCCTCTCAGCTCTAGGAAGCAGGAAATAGCAAACCGCTTCCCCCAAAAAATAGATGGGAGTAGGCCAGGTAGTTGCCAGGTGTCAAAAACTAAATTAAATAAATAAAAGAAATAAACAAATGAATAAAATATCAGAAATTTTAAAAAAGAAAATAATAAATAAGGTAATAAAATAAAATAATAAAACAGCATGGATAAAACAACAGAAATAAAATAAAATCATAAAATAAAATAAAATTGAAATGAAATAAAATAAAATATAAAGTAAAATAATAAAAAATGAATAAAATAACAGGAATAAAATAAAATTATAAAATAAAATAAAATTGGAATGAAATATAAAATAAAAAGAAGAGGCGAGGTGGCGCAGTGGTTAGGGTGCAGTACTGCAGGCCACTTCAGCTGACTGCTAACTGCAGTTCAGCGGTTCAAATCTCACCGGCTCAAGGTTGACTCACCCTTCCGTCCTTCTGAGGTGGGTAAAATGAGGACCCAGACTGTGGGGGCGATATGCTGACTCTGTAAACCGCTTAGAGAGGGCTGAAAGCCCTATGAAGCGGTATATAAGTCTAACTGCTATTGCTACTGCTAAAATAATAAAACAAAATGAATAAAATAACAGAAATAAAAAAATGGAATGAAGTAAGATAACACAAAACAAACAAAACAAAACCATATGATACGATACGATATACAATAACAATACAACACAGTTGTATCGAGCCCAAAATTTAGGTTGCTAAGTGAAAAAATTGTTAAGTGAGTTTGGCCCCATTTTATATCTTTTCTTCCCATCGTTGTTAAGTGAATCACTGCAGTGGTTAAGTTAGTAACATGGTTGTTAAGCAACTCAACACTTCCCCATTGACTTTGCTTGTCAGAAGGTCCCACAAGGGCATCTCAACCAAGGAGCTAAGAAAGCTGCCTGTGTGCCATTGGTTAAAGGAAAGCTGGAATGGTGATAGACTTAAATGTTTCAAAGGAGGGCAGGCATCCGGACAGAAACCAGGATCCTCACTTGATACCAGGGGAAGAAAAAGCCAAGGATGGGCAGAGCAACCTTTGTTGGGTAAATCACAGCTGGCTGGCTTTGAATAATACATGAGGACCAAGCCAAATCCTTTGATCTCTGACCCACTCGCTGTTCCTCTTGGGATAATCATTTTTTCAATCCACATGGAAGACTTTAAATCTGGCGAGGGGAGAAAATGAATCCACAGAACACAGAATAACAGGGTTGGAAGGGACCTTGGAGGTCTTCTAGTCCAACTCCCTGCTCAAGCAAGAGGCATTGTATCATCATGGATAATCTTTTCTATAGGGACGCAGTGGCTCAGTGGCTAAGACTCTGAGCTTGTCAATCAGAAGGTTGACAGTTCGGCAGTTCGAATCCCTAGTTAGCTCCCGTTACTTGTCCCAGCTTCTGCCAACCTAGCAGTTTGAAAGCAAGTAAAAATGCAAGTAGAAAAATAGGAACCACCTTTGGTGGGCAGATAACAGCGTTCTGTGCACCTTCGGCATTGAGTGATGCCGGCCACATGATCACGGAGATGTCTTCGGACAAGGCTGGCTCTTTGGCTTTGAAACTGAGATGAGCAGTGCCCCCTATAGTCGGCAATGATTAGCACATATGTGTGAGGGGAACCTTTACCTTTATCTAATATTTTCTTAAAAACCTCCAGCGATGGACCACCTACAATTTCAGGAGGCAAGCCATTCTATTGATTAATTGTTCTCGGTGTCAGGAAATTTTATCTGAATTGTAAGTTTCCATCCACTGCTTCTTATCCTCCCCTCTGGTGTTTGGGAGAACAAGTCAACCCCCTCCTCTTTGTGGCAACTTCTTCAAGTACTATACTGGAACATGTTACTTCAATCTTCTCATTGTTAGATTAGACATACCTAGTTCCTTCAACTGTTCATCCTACAATTTAGCCTCCAGAGTCCAGACCCCTGATCATCTTTCTTACTCTTTTCTGCCCTTTTTCTAGAATCTCAACATTTGGGGGGAGGGTATTGTGGACTGCAGGCCACTTCTGCTGATTGCCAAATTCCTGCAGCTTGGCAGTTTAATTCTCACCAGCTGAAGCCTTCCATCCTTCCAAGGTGGGTAAAACGAGGGCCCAGATTGTTGTTTGGGACCAGATGCTGACTCTGTAAACTGCTTAGAGATATCTGTAAAATGCTGTGAAGCAGAATATAAGTCTAAGTACTATTGCTATTGCTGATTGATTAACTGCCCACTGCCAGCAGTTCGATTCTGACTGGCTCAAGGTTGACTCAGCCTTCCATCCTTCCGAGGTTGGTAAAATGAGGACTCAGATTGCTGGGGAAAAGAGGCCGACTCTGTAAACCGCTTAGAGAGGGCTGTAAAAGCACTGTGAAGCGGTATATAAGTCTAAGTGCTATTGCTATTTTTTCCCAGTGTGTCTTCTTCAGTCATCATTCAAAATAATCCAACTCTAAAACCGTGGCAGGGGTTCCCCTCCAGTGCTCGCCTCGTCACTCATGCTTGAAATATCGATCCATGGAGAACAGGGGGGGGGGGGACTCCGCAATGCTGAAAAATGATCCATGGCACATTGTTCTTTGTTCAGGCTAGATGCCCAGCAAAGTTCTCAAACTGGTTCTCCTGCTTTCCAATTTCAACAAAAGATGCATGATGTTCCTGCAGCAACTGATTTTTCCCTCAAGGCCCGTAAGTGATCCAGTGGGAGCTTTTCCATCACCTGCCCCACAGGTGGATCGATCTGCCCACATTCGGTCATTCATTTCTTTCTCTGCCCTCAAAGTTTCACCAGCAGAGGGATTCAATCAAGATCAAGTGAGGTACGAATTCAACTCTATAAAGCCCTAGTAAGACCACACCTAGAGAACTGCATCAAGTTTTGGTCATCACACTATAAACAAGAGGTTGAGACTCTAGAAAGAGTGCAGAGAAGAGCAACCAGGATGATGAGGGGACTGGAGACTAAAACATATGAAGAACGGTTGCAGGAACTGGGCCTGGCTAGTCTAGTGAAGAGAAGGACCAGGGAGACATGAGAGCAGTCTTCCAATATTTGAGGGGCTGCCACAAAGAGGAGGAGGATGTCAAGCTATTTTCCAAAGCACTTGAAGGCCAGCGAAGGAACAATGGATGGAAACTGACCAAGGAGAGATTCAACCTGGAAAGAAGGAGAAATTTCTTGACAATGAGAACAATCAACCCATGGAACAGAAGTTGCCTTCGGAAATTGTAGGAGCTGCATCACTTGAGACTTTCAAGAAGAGATTGGACTGTCAGAAAGGGTCTCCTGCATGGGGGGGTTGGACTAGATGACCTATAACGTCCCTCCAACTCTGTTATTCTGTTCTGTTTCCAGCTCTGCTGTTTTCCATTTGGTGACATTCATTAAAGGTTGAGTTTGGAAAACAAGGTAAGGCAAGAATGGAAGCAGCTAAAGGCAATCCTCGACTTATAACCATTCGAAGTTAACAATGGCATTGGGGGGAAAATGGCTTACAACTGGTCCTTGTGCTTAAAACCATCACAGTATCCTCACAGTCAAGGGATCAACATTTGGGCGCTTGGCAACTGTTGTGTATTGATGACAGTTGCAGCATCTCAAATGTCATGTGACCAACAGTGGCGACCTTCCCAGGTAGCTTCTGACAAGCAAATTCACTTAACAATTAATTGCAACTGCAGAAATGCCAAATGGGAATAACAGAATAACAGAGTTGAAAGGGACCTTGGAGGTCTTCTAGTCCAATCCCCTGCTCAAGCAGGAGACCCTATACCAGGGGTCGGCAACCTTAAACACTCAAAGAGCCACAAAGATCCTATCCGGAAGCCCATCATTTAATTCTGCAGCTGACCGGAAGTCAGGTTCACCCACCATAGAGTCTCCTCCTAGCACGGCATTCTGTGCTAACTGAAAGCCCTATCAATTGTGGAGCCGATCGGTGACAGGGAGCTGCAACAGAGGGATGAAAGAGCCACATGCGGCTCCAGAGCCGTGGATTGCTGGTCCCTGCCCTGTACCATTCCAGACAAGTGGCTGTCCAATCTCTTCTTGAAAACCTCCAGTGATGGAGCACCCACAGCTCCTGTTGCACTGGTAAATTGTTTTCCCTGTCAGAAAATTTCTCCTTAATTCCAGGAGTTCTTACTTCTCCTTTTAGTCCCCCCCTGGGGGTGACATTGAAGTAGAACTTAAATGCAAGTGAGGTTGCCCTCAAGATACCATTTGTAATCCAGGGGTGTATTTTAAACAATGACAGATGAATAAAAGATGAAAACAAAAATAGCATCTCAGCTGAAAAGAAAAAATAGCAGCTGAAAAAGGGAAAAAAATAGTATTTTGTCTGAACTTCCAAGCATTTATACTCACAGACTTGGTTTTTAATATTTTAAATCAGTGGCCTGGTTTATGATTATGTCAGCTGTAATCTGTGATTGTAGCCTGCGTTTAGCAGACAGAAATGTGCAATATTTTCATAGGCAAGGATTGATTTTGCCTTTAACGCCATGCCACACCGCAAACGGGAACAGGACCAGCACAGAAACAAAATGTGTTATAGTTTCATTTACATTTAAATTGGGCAAAGAGGTCAAGTGCGATATTTTTTTCTCTCTGTTTCTGGCTTTGATAGAACACTGAATGTAAAAGTTCAGAGGGGCATGGATGAAAAGGCAAAGTAGAGGTAAAGGTTTCCCTTGTCCAGTTGTGTCTTTAACTGCTATGCCATTGTGCCCCATACATAGATGTTCTGACCCCCGCTTCTCCATCCAGGAACGAAAGCCAAAAGCCACATAACTAAAAAGGTTTCTTTTAATCAGTCCAAGCTATTGTTGGCTGCAAGCCCAAATAAACAAAGATAATAGCTCCGGCAGAAAGTCCTATAACTCACACCAAAATGCAAATCCAGCTTCTCTTATCGAAAACCACTTATCCAAGTTGGCTTCTCTTGGTTTGTGAATGCGAACAAGAACAATCACTAGAATAGAAACGAACGTTGACTTCTGCAACCAGGGCGTCGTACCAGCAGTCTCTTTATACTCAGGAATCCCAATGAGCAACAGCTGCTCACAATCATCTCCTGTAAGTACTCAGTTGTTCCTTCCGTGGAGTAACCCTTTGACAGGGTGCATCCTGCAACAACTCCCAAGTGTTTCCCTGAACACGCCCTCTGATCCAATGCTCTGCCGCCACCTGGTGGCCAACGTCTCCTGCCAGGCCACAACACATAGCTAAACTCCCCTGCTGAAAATAATCATTTTTCTCCTGAATCTCGGGGAATCCATTTTGAGTAGCTGAGCTTTTTGCAAAAGCGGAACAGGGGGTTCCATTCAGCATGCAGATGTTGGTTGCCCACTCTAGTTTATCTAAATGCACTTCCTTCTAGTCAGACTTAAGTGTTGGCACACATTACCAATTATGGAGGTAGTGACAGATTTTATTTTCCTGGGCTTCAAGATCACTGCAGATGGGGACTGCAGCCAAGAAATTTAAAGAGGCTTGCTCCTGGAGTGGAAAGCTGTGGCAAATCTTAGACAGCATACTAAAAAGCAGAGACATTACCCTGCCAACAAACGTGTGTATAATCAAGGCTATGGTTTTCCAAGTTGCAATGTATGGCTGTGAAAGTTGGAACATAAGAAAGGCTGAGCGCCAAAGAATGGAGGCCTTTGAACTCTGGTGCTGGAGAAGACTCCTGCGAGTCCCTTGGACTGCAAGACGATCCAACCGGTCAGTCCTAGAGGAGATCAACCCTGATTGCTCTTTAGAAGGCCAGATCCTGAAGGAGAAACTCAAATGAGTTTCTCAAATCTTAAATCTTGAAGGGGCCACCAAATGTGAAGGAAGAACTCACTGAAGAAGAGCCTAATGCTGGGAAAGACGGAGGGCAAAAGAAGAAGGGGATGACAGAGAATGAGGCGGCTGGATGGAGTCACCGAAGCAGTCGGCATGATCTTAAATGGACTCCGGAGGATGGTAGAGGACAGGAAGGTCTGGAGGAATGTTGTCCATGGGATCATGATGGGTTGGACACAACAGCATATTACCCAGCCTGTGAAAATAAGGCAGGATACAGGAGTGGCTATTCTGTTTGTTTTTTTCAGAAATGTATTAATCCCTTTGCTGCTGTCAGTGGGACTTGAGTAAGGTTCTTTCCCCAGCTTCTCAGCCTAAGTGAACTAATACCCTGCTCTTCTTAGCACTCAGCTAAGTGCCACGTAGACAGAAACATTGAGAGCTTTTGGCTATTTCATTTTTTTCCACCTGTCACCATAAGAGCAGAGATCTCTGGCTGAGTGCCAAAGATGAGAATTCCCAGCCTGTTGTAATATAACCATAAGAAAAGCTGGTTAGTTCCCAAATCCCAACATTGTGTGAGCTGCAGTTGCTTAAGTCAAACGTACGGGGTGTTTTCCTTACAATTTCTTGTGCCTTAGGCTTTTTCCCTTTCTGGCTGAGGTATCCCTTGAGATGTCTCCAGGGTCCAATTTCATCCAGGTGTCAGTTGAAGAGAAGGAGCAAACAGTGATTCTAGAATGTTCTGTACCACAGGGTGTGATTTTGACTATCAGCTTGGCCGGTTTAAAAGAAAAAGGTTGGACCACTGAAGGGAATTGTGGGAAACAACGGTGTTAGCCTTAGGGGCTACTGTAGACTGTCTCTGAAGGCATCTGTTGAGAAGTAGTCAGTTCCTGATCATAAGAATCAGAATAGAGCTGGAGGACCTTTTAAGGTCTTCTAGTCCAGCCCCCGTTCAAGCAGGAGATCCTATGCCACTTCAGAAGACTGACTGCCCAGTCTTGTCTTAAAAACCTCCAGTGATGAAGCACGCACAATGTCTGAAGCAGAGGTGGGTTCCTACCAGTTCGCACCTATTCAGTAGAACTGGTTCATCAAATCTACCGAACCGGTTAGAAGAGGTTCCACCAGTGGACCTGGAAAGCAGGCCACACCTACAGAAGAGGTTCCAAACTTCTTTGAAACCCACCACTGGTCTTTGGATATGATTATTCTCCACTATCATGCTCATATTTATAAAACTCAGTGCCTCTGTGAAAGGTAAGGATGATTACTGCGTTTGTGATGCAATCAGAACATTGCATGTGTTGAAGTTGTTTTAACGCAAACCAAAGATGCCTTTTAAAAAACAAGTTTACATCCTATTCTTATGCATGCCAGTGCTGTGTGTGAGGTAATTTAAGGTGGTTCTGACAAGTGTCGTCAGCATCTTCATATCCGGTCACATGGGCGGCAAGCCACTCCCATCCAGTCACATTGGTGGCAAGCCACTCCCACAAAGGAGGCCACACCCACAGAGTAGGTTCAAACAATTTTTGAAACCCATCACTGGTCTGAAGGCAAGCTATTCCATTGGTTAATTGTTCTCACTGTTAGTAGGGCTTCCATAAAACCATCCCAGCATCCTCAAAGTAACATGATCAACATTTGTGCATATTAAGAATAGTCTTTGCCCAAAACTGGAAAAACAGGGAAATTCCACAAGAGGAGGAAGTAATTAGGAAAATTCTGATTTGTGGTGAAATGGATAAATTGACACGGGAATTGAAGAACAAAGTTGAATCAGAATATTATAAGATCTGGGATAAATTTTATCAATGGTTGGAACAAAAAAGGGAAGACCAAAAATTAGCAATGACTAATGTATGAAATTATAACAGTGAAAATGTATAAGACAAGAACAAAGCAACATGGATGGGTACACACTGTCCTTATATTTGTAAATAGCGAATAGACCAATTGTAAAGAAGCATGGTGGTTATAATATTTAATTTTATATTCTAGTATGTATGTATGTCAAGACACTGCCAGGTTACACGGTGTCCAATGTTTTAATGTGTGCTTAATCAAAAAAAACTTTTTAAAAAAACATTTGTGCACTTGGCAACTGGTGTGTATTGACAACAGTTGCATCATCACATGACCAACATTGGCCAGTTAGAACAATTAATCAGTGGGACAACTTGCCTCCAGAAGTTGTGAATGCTCCAACACTGGAAGTTTTTAAGAAGATGTTGGATATCCATTTGTCTGAAGTGGTGTAAGGTTTCCTGCCTAAGCAGGGGTTGGACTAGAAGACCTCCAAGGTCCCTTCCAACTCTGTTATTCTATGGATACTCTTCTTCTCAATGATGGGGACACTGTTCGTGTCTGAGGTGGCGCAGTGAGTAGAGTGCAGTACTGCAGGCCACTTCAGCTGACTGCTAGTTCAGCAGTTCAGCGGTTCAAATCTCACCGGCTCAGGGTTGACTCAACCTTCCATCCTTCCGAGGTGGGTGAAATGAGGACCCGGATTGTTGGGGGCAATATGCTGACTCTGTAAACCGCTTAGAGAGGGCTGAAAGCCCTATGAAGCGGTATATAAGTCTAACTGCTATTGCTATTGCTATTACTTATGGCATGCCGATTTTTATCTTTACAGTTAGCTCAATTGTCAGTCTGGGGCCTGTCTTTTCTTTTTCTCAGCTAGGCTCCCTGGCACACTTTTGCACTTCAGGCCTTTTGACAGTAAATAAATGAGATGACTGAATGTTTCCGTCTTGAGCTCCTTCTGCTAAAAAAAAGGGGGAGGCTTTTGTATCTGCAAAGCAAAGGGAGATGAAGGCCCTCGGCTCTCTTTTATCCCCGCTTTGTGACCATGGAGCTGAGTGAGAGAGCTTTTCAAAGGAAAGTTAATATCCTCAAAAGGGCTAAGTCCCCCCTCTTCCCCCCCCCTCCTGCTCCTGCCTTTTGCCGAAGCCACGCTAGCAAGGAGAGGCTATGCGACACCTTGCATCTCACAATGCCAGATTCACGGGCCGGGAGTTTGTTTTGAATTTGATGAATGGATTGTCCGCCAGCAAAAGGATTCCGAGACAGAGCTATTCATGCGAGTGGGGTGTCTTCCTTTTTCATCCTGCCCAACAATGGATGTGCCAGTTCCTTTGGGAGGGTTTATTAGCCCACACACAAGAAGCTGAATGGCGTGCCACGAGAAGCAGGGTGGGAAGGCTTTGGTGTTGATGAAGCCCAGCAGAAAGACACAGCCACTTGAAAGTCGCACAGAAAAACCTCCCAAAGGAAGAGCACCTGCCTCCAAGTATATTTGGTCCCATTGCCAAATGCCAGCGGAAGGGATAAAAATAAATTTAATGAATGTGAAACTGCTCCGTGGTCTGAATGGATGCTTGGTTTCAATTGAGGGAGGGATGACAATGTGATTCCCTCATGGCCATGGGAGAATGGATTTCTCCTGATCTAAAGAGTGCAGAGAAGAGCAACAAAGAGGATTAAGGGACTGGAGGCTAAAACATATGAAGAACGGTTGCAGGAACTGGGTACGTCTAGTTTAATGAAAAGAAGGACTAGGGAGACATGATAGCAGTGTTCCAATATATCAGGGGCTGCCACAAAGAAGAGGGAGTCAAGCTATTCTCCAAAGCACCTGAAGGCAGGACAAGAAGCAATGGGTGGAAACTAATCAAGGAGAGAAGCAACTTAGGAGAATTTTCCTGACAGTTAGAACAATTAAGCAGTGGAACAGAAATTGTCTCCTGGAGTTGAAGGTGCTCCATCACTGGGAAGTTTTCAAAAAATAGACTGTTGAAACTCTAGAAAGAGTGCAGAGAAGAGCAACAAAGCTGATTAGGGAACTGGAGGCTAAAACATATGAAGAACGGTTGTTGGAATTGGATGTTATACTTTGATGAAAAGAAGGACTAGAGGTGACATGATAGCAGTCTTCCAATATCTCAGGGGTTGCCACAAAGAAGAGGGAGTCAAGCTATTCTCCAAAGCACCAGAAGCCAGAACAAGAAGCAATGGGTGGGAACTAATCAAGGAGAGAAGCAACCTAGAACTAAGGAGAAACTTCCTAACAGTGAGAAAAATCAATCAGCAGAACAGCTTGCCACCAGAAGTGGTGGGTGCTTCATCACTGGAGGCTTTTAAAAAGAGACTGGACATTCTCCTGTCTGGAATAGTATAGGGTCTCCTGCTTGAGCACGGGGCTGGACTAGAAGACCTCCAAAGCCCCTTTCAACTCTGTTATTCTATTAGTTATTCTGTTATCCTTCTCCAGACCTGATTTAGAAGGAAGATTCAGAATAAGAATAAATTTGCAGGAAGAGATCTTTTCAGCCCTTGAATCCAAGTTACCACTCCAACCTGAACTTACACAGTTGGATTGGAGCACAATGCCCACCTCCCTCTGCTAATCCAGCTTTAAGTTGAAGGGTGGAAAGTGTATTCTTGCCATTTGTTTCTTTGCAGGTGTTCATTGGATAAAAGCTTCTCATTTTTCTTGACAAATAGACGTCTAAAGATGATGTGGTAAGGTCAGCTTCGTCAGCTTCTCTGTGGCAGCTCCGGCCCTTTGGAACGAACTCCCTGCGGAGATTCGGACTCTCACCTCTCTCCAGGCCTTCCGGAAAGCCGTCAAAACCTGGCTGTGCCGGCAGGCCTGGGGTTGATGAGTTCCCCTCCCCTCTCGACTTGTATGGTTGCATGATTCTTGTTTATTTTAATCACGTGTATTGTGTTTTATGTTCCCTTTTTCCCCCTTTGAGTTGTTCGCCGCCCTGAGTCCCTCCCGGAGAAGGGTGGCATACAAATAAACTAAATCTTAATCTTAATCTTAATCTAGGATGGAAGAGACTGCTGCAGCCTTCCGTATCTTTGCCACTGCGAGTACAGTGTAAGGGAAACAAGCTCTCCAAAGAAAGGGGCAAAACCATAGATTTCCCTGCAACAATAATATAATGAATATAATTATAATGAATATGAATCTTGCCAGTTGCCTTCATTACAGTCTGCATTTGTCCACATTCAGATTGGAACTATCTAGAGATGTTTTCCATTCCTCTACCTAAATGGAGGGGGGGTGGGACATTACCAATGTTGGAGCCTGATTCCAGAGATTTAAAGGTAAAAGGTAAAGATTCCCCTCGCACGTATGTGCTAGTCATTCCCGACTCTAGGAGGCGGCGCTCATCTCCGTTTGAAAGCCAAAGAACCAGTGCTGTCCAAAGACGTCTCTGATCATGTGGCTGGTATGACTCAATGCCGAAGGCGCATGGAACACTGTTACCTTCCCACCAAATGTAGTCCCTATTTTTCTACTCGCATTTTTACGTGCTTTCAAACTGCTAGATTGGCAGAAGCTGAGACAAGTAACGGGAGCTCACTCCATTATGTGGCGCTAGGGATTCGAACCACCGAACCGGTAACCTTTCTGATTGACAAGCTCAGCATCTTAGCCACTGATCCACCGGGTCCGAGGAACCTTTACCTTTACCTATAGTTCCTGCATCATTTTTATTTTTGTTTTATTTATTTCTTTGATTTGTCAGTGGTTTACAAGATAACAGGTGTCAGAATAAACAGGAGTTTATAAGAATGAATGAAATGGGCACGAATAAATGGAGACAGTCGGGCAGGGACGGTAGGCACGATGGTGTGAAATAGCAGGAGAGCAGTGGTGGGTTTCAAAAATTTTTCGAACGTACTCTGTGGGTGTGGCCTCCTGTGGGAGTGGTTTGCCAGCCATGTGACCTGGTGGGAGTGGCTTGCCAGCCATGTGTTTCCTTTCTTTCTTCTTTCTTTCTTTCTTCCTTTCTTTCTTTCTCTCTCTCTCTCTCTCTCTCTCTCTCTCTCTCTCTCTGTCTCCTTCCTTTTGTCTCTCTGTCCCTTTTTCCTTTTTTCTTTCATCTATCTTTCACTTTTTCTTTCTTTTTTTCTTTTTTCTTTATTTCTTTCTTCCTTTTTTCTCTTTCTCTCTCTCTCTGTGTGAGTGTGTGTGTGTGTGTGTGTGTGTGTGTGTGTGTGTGTATCTGTGTGGGGGGGCAGTGGTGGGTTTCAAAAATTTTTGGAACCTCTTCTGCAGGTGTGGCCTGCTTTCCGGGTCCCCTGGTGGAACCTCTTCTAACCGGTTTGGTAGATTTGACAAATCGGTTCTACCGAACTGGTGCGAACTGGTAGGAACCCACCTCTGCAGGAGAGCATCTTTGGATTGATAGGGACAAGTTTTCTGCCTAGCAGCACCCGCTTATTATGCATAGAAAACGCAGATCCTTGAACGGCTTCCTTCATCACTGAATGGACAACCTGCGATAATGAGATGAGCGTGTGCTGCCCTCTATTGGATAGGAATGCAATGGCATCAAATGGCCTCTGCAGGTACCTTTATGTGAGCTTTTTCAGAAGAAATGTGCCGATAAGGGAGAAGCAGAGTTAGCCTGCGGTCTTGGAGTTTCCTTCAGCACAATTGCAAATAAGTGTTTCTTTGACATAGAGAGCTTATCTGTCAAAAAAAAAAAATGTAGCCTTAAGTCAGCTGCTCACTTTCTTTCCTGCGATTGCAAGCTGGGAAAGAGATAAAGCACAAACAGGAGAGGGATTATTGTTGCTAGATAGAAATTGCAGGAAGTCTGACTAATAGGATGTGAGCCGGGAAAGAAAGGAAGGAAGGTGAAGGCCTTTTCACGCTGCATCTCCGTCACATTTTCATTAGCAAAAATCAGAAGACAATTGAGCCATACAACGTGGGTGGAGTGCAGGCAGGGAGATGGGAGAAATCAGCAGGCTGCAAGAATTGACCATTTTGAGGACCATACGAGGTCCTCAGAACGTGGTAGAGTAACATCGGATGGCTGTGTAGGTTATGCTCCAATGCAAAGGACAACTGTAGGAAGTTATCACCTAGCCCTCCCCCAGAAAAATGAAATATCCTAGGAAATATTGAAAAGGCAAAATATTTCTCTGCCTGTGAAAAGAAAGAAACATGTTTTAAAAGACAGAATAGCTGCCTCTAGCTTCCTGCCCATCCCCACTTTGTCAATGGGCCATTAAGAAGGCCAAGTTAGTCCCTTTACATAATAAAGATTTCTCCACTTCAGCTCCAGGGGGGATGGAATTAAAGCATGCTAATATTGGCCCCAACTCACCCCATGGCATCTGAGAACTCAACCAAACCTGGATTCAAAACACAGCCTAGAGAGTAACCCCTGCATGGCCCCATGGGAGTCTGACAACCAATCAGAATACATTTCTTACACAGGAACAGGAAACAGAGAGGTGGGACTGAACAGGTTATAAAAAGCCTAGCAAGCCCCTTCCTCAGCCCTTCTCTTCTTCTCCACCAACATTGAAACATGTGATCACCTTTTCTGTTCAGTGCTCAAGCCATGCGGTCCTGCCCAGCAATAAACCATCTTTCCAAGCAGCCTCCATGTCTCCAGTGTCTTTTTCCCCACTTGGAGCCGAACCCAGAAGGACATTTCTTTCATCAGAACAAAGGACAATAAGGTTGGAAGAGACTGTTGAAAGAAATGTTCTTCTGGGTTCAGAAGAGAATGAGTTGAACCTTTCTTCTCTGTGACAGCCCCTCAAGTACTTTAAGATATGTCACCTCATCATTCTTCTCTTTATTAAGCTAGACATACCTAGTTCTCTCAATTGTTCATCATATGGTTTAGCCTCCAGGCTCCTTATCATCTTCTCTGCACTCTTTCTAAGGGACTTCGATCCATGCTTTATTTCCAAGCACCAAATTGATTCAGGAGAGGGAGTGTTTGCCTTGTTGAATCAATGGAGATATATTTGATTTGATACCCCACCTTGATTTTCTTATTGGAAAGTCAATTCCTTCAGAGATTCACGGCTTTGAATAATACCTTGGCTTTCTGATTGATAGCTTCCTAGTGATTTTAGAGGCTGAAATTGAATCAGATTCAAATTGGCGTTCTGGCTTAATTTGAATAATTGATTTAGGTCAGAAATGAAGTTGAATTGGCTTCTAACTGAAAGCCCAGTTTAAAGATGGGAATTCAGTGGTGCTTAAAAGTTTGTGAACTTTTAATTTTGTCTGCATGTTCTCTATACATCTAGAATCTACATAGCCCTACCTTTGATGCTTGGAGTAAGTGACTTCATTTACAGATCCTTCTTCCTTCCTTCCTTCCTTTCTTCCTTCCTTCCTTCCTTCCTTCCTTCCTTCCTTCCTTCCTTCCTTCCTTCCCCCCTCCCTCCCTCTTTTCTTCCTTCTTTGACTTCAGCATTTTACAGGTTTTCCTTCCCTCCCCTTCCTTTCCCTTCCCTTCCCTTCCTTATATAGGAATATATTTTTGACATCATCCAGGCACCACCAGATACCACGTTGTAAATTTTGAAAGAATTATAAACAAAAATATTTTTTAAAACTCTTTGTATAAAAAAATAAGGTAACCAATAATATAATAATTTGTGCTTGTTTCAATTTTCTTTTTAAAAAGTACATATTTGAACAATTTAATTCACCAAATATTTCCATTCTCATTTCAGCCTTCTCATCTAGGTGTTATTTAATTGTCTTGAAATACAAATTGTTGCATTATCTATCACATTATTCTCAGTTTTCTAACCTGTCCCTATGTTTTTACCAATGTTTGACCAGGACAAAATTAAAAATAGGAGCTGCATTCACACAATGTATGAATAAAAAGTTGTTTTTAGTTTGGAAGTGACTCATCGCGACCCCATAAACAACATTCCTCCAGCCTTCCTGTCCTCTACCATCATCTGGAGTCCATTTAAGCTCACGCCTATTGCTTCTGTGACTCCATCCAGCCACCTCATTCCCTGTCATCCCTTTCTTCTTTGGCCCTCAATCCTTCCGAGCATTGGGCTCTTCTCCAGTGAGTCCTTCCTTCTCATTAGGTGGCCAAAGAATTGGAGTTTCATCTTCAGGATCTGGCCTTCTAAAGAGCAGTCAGGGTTGATCTCCTCTAGGACTGACCAGTTGGGTCGCCTTGCAGTCCAAGGGACTCGCAGGAGTCTTCTCCAGCACCAGAGTTCAAAGGCCTCCATTCTTTGGCGTTCTGCCTTTCTCATGGTCCAACTTTCACAGGCATCCATTGCAACTGGGAAAACCAGAGCCTTCACTATACGCATTTTTGTTGTGATGTCTCTGCTTTTTAGTATGCTGTCTAAGATTTCCCATAGCTTTCCTTCCCAGGAGCAAGCATCTTTTAATTTCTTGGCTGCAGTCCCCATCTGCAGTGATCTTGGAGCCCAGGAAAATAAAATCTCTCACTACCTCCATTTCTTCTCCAACTATTTGCCAGCAATTGAGAGGGCTGGATGCCATGATCTTTGTAATAAAACATTACTGGCAGTTTATTAACAACAGAGTGCCTTGGGCAAATTGGAACCATTTGGTTGGTTTTTTATTTTGATGTGATTTTTTTTTTTTTTTACTCACTCAAAATGTAGCTTAGGTTGGTTGGTTGCCTGAACTTAATTATCAGATGGCTGGGGAAACCACATAAACTGAAGAAAGTAAAATAAAAATACATGTAAAGTGCACTGCAGTGATATCTTTTACCACAAGAGGACTCCACAGTGATTTTTTTTCAGATATTTCTTTGCTCGTGTCTTCTGTGTATCAGCATTTTTTTTTTCCATTCTAATCATTCCATTCCACTTTATTTTAAAAATGTTCTTAATTTGGGGACACAATGCAAGTAGCCTTTGAATTTATGGCCCCAATTGAGTCCATTTTTTTTGTTGCTGAGTGAAACATTTGCTAAATAGTTTTGTCCCATTTTACAACCAGTCTTGCCACAGTTGTTAAATGTATCACTAAAGTTGTTAAGTTAGTTGTTAAGTGAATCTGGCTTGACTTTGCTTGTCAGATGGTCGCAAAAGGGGATCATGTGACCCTGGGACACTGCAACTGTCATAAACATGAGTCAGTTGCCAAGCATCTGAATTTTGAGCATGTGGCCATAGGGATGCTGCAATGGTCGTAAGTGTGGAAAATGATCCTAAGTCACTTTTTTCATGACAATGTAATTTTAAATGGTCACTAAATGAACTGTATAAAGTACAAAGTAGACCAGACCAGGAAATCAATTCCATAGGAAGGTTAAATCTAGTTTTGTTGAGATTGGTTCTAATCGGTGGTGGGATTCAGCCGGTTCGCACCTATCCGGGAGAACCAGTTGTTAACTTTCTAAGTAGTTCAGAGAACTAGTTGTTGGAAGAAATCTCCTTTTGATTTTTTCCCCACTTTACAGGGCTAATCCTGTAAGGAAGGAAACATTCTGGTGTTGTTTCTAGCCTAATCTTGATTGCCCTGCTTACAGAAACTGTCTCTCCGGTTAACCCTTATTGCATTGTAACAGCTAAGGCCAAGCGCCCATCAACCTGAGTGATGTTGCATTGGCCACGCCCACACAGTCACATGACCACCAAGCCAAACCTACCCAGCTGGTCATTAGGGCAGAGAACCAGTTGTTAAATTATGTGAATCCCACCACTGGTTCTAATGAACAGAATCTTACAAGTCTAACGCTGCTGGACTTTCCTTCTTGTTATGCCTCAGTAAATTAGAGAGACATTTGTTTGATCTGCTTCTTAATGTTATCGGGCTGCTCCGCATTGTTAAAAAGATGTTTCACGCCCTTTCATGTAGGTAGTAATTCCAGCCTATCTATCACAAAGCTGGCCTCTTTATCCTCTACAGTATAATTTAATCAGCTTACCCCTAAATTTAACTCTAGCATTAGTTGACTGAGTCAATTATCCCTTTTTGTGTTCTCATTGACCCAGTTAAATGGTTGTCGGGAAAACATTCCTGATTCCGCTTTGATATTCCCAGGCGTAGCCCTCTTCCCCACCTCTGTCTCTCATCTTGCTATAATTAGTGGCAACTGTCTGATGTTGGCTCCTGTGTGATGCTTGGATTTGGTGCACAACTGGGAATCCAGTTGAGGAGAAAACAACACATAACGGCCAGCTCAGCTGCCGTTCAGCCAACTCCAGGAAAATCTGTTTGAGAACCTCTTCATTCTGCATAACAAATGTGGAGGCAGAAAGAAGTGTTGTGGCCTGCCAGCGGCCAGCAGAGCTGGCGGCAGATTCGGGCAGTGAGGAGGTTGGGGAGGAACATGGGCCAGTCCTGAAGTCTGGGGAAGACTCTGATGAGGGCTCTGTGTCGGAGGCAGAGAGGGGGCCAGGGCCGTATGCTGGTGATCAGCTGCTTTCAGAGTCAGACATCAGTGGGGCAGAAGAACAGCTGTAGCCTGTTCCCAGTGTTTGTATGCGCAGAGTTGCCAGACTAAGGGAACGGCTAAGGGACAAGGGTCGACTTGGGAGTAAGACCACAGGTGGACTATGAATGGCCCCTCCCAGAGGAAATAAAAGAGGAGCAAAAGGGAGTGGAGTTTGCAGGAGACAATTAGTTTGCTTAATTGGTTCGTGACTCTCCAAGACTCCTTGCCAGGTTTTGCAGATATCGGCCAGTCTGTTCTCCAAGCTAGAGAAGGTCTGTGACTATAAATCCTCCCTCGAAAGACTTTGCTAGATGTGAATGAGCAGAATTCACAGTCAATTAATAAAAGGGTTTTTTGTCGGGACAAGGAGTTTGCTTCATGCTCTCGGGAAGCTTCGGTCAGAACTAGAAGAGGCTTGAGCACTTTACAGAACCTAAGCCCAGACATGATAGCTTTTCATTACCAACATTTAATAGAGGGATTTCCCTGCTCTTTGAAAATAATTCTCATTACTGAATTGGTAACCCCAGCCCTCTCTGGGTTGCAGTTAAATCTAATGTGCCTAGATCAGGGGTGTCAAGCTCGATTTCATTGAGAGCTGCATCAGGGTTGTGTTTGACCTTGGGAGCTGGGGGGGGTGGCCAGGGGGCATGGCCAGCTCAATGTCACTCATGTCAGAGGCACCTGTGGTGGCCTGAGCGTTCTGCCAGCGCAAACGGGATCCCGAGCTCCGTTTTCAGCTGCACAGCCTCCTGCAATCCTCTGCCAGTGAAAACAGAGCTCGAGAGGGCCGCACACGACCCTCCCGAGCTCTGTTTTCACTGGCAGAGGCACTGTGGAGTGGTCTCCGGGGTGCTCCTGCAGGCCAGATCTAAGTAACCCGTGGGCCAGATCCGGCCTCCGGGCCTTGAGTTTGACACCCCTGTCCTAGATGATAAATGGAATGAACCAATGATTGTATGAGTCTAAAAGATCTCCCGAGCAAAGTTCTCATAATCATTCTTATTTGGGGGAGAAGGGTGTGGTGTCCTAGAGGCAGAGGTGGTATTCAGCCGGCGGTGCACATGTGCAGATGCAGTGTGTGCTCAGATGCGGTGTGTGCACTCACATTTGCGAACCGGTAGGGAAGGGAAGTGAATCCCACCGCTGCCTAGAGGTGATGGTCTCATCTCATTATCAGGAGCCTGTGAGTCCGATCCTAGATAGCGGCAGATATTTCTCTCTTTGGGAGCAACGAGCTCTGTCTGCTGTGAACTCTGTGTAGGTGTCAGGAAGGGAATCCGGTCAGTAAATGCTCCTGATGCAAGGGATTACAGGGTTGTTAAAGAAGTGGGGGGGAATCTTGTTTGGGGTGACGTTGCTTAAGGCTCATTGACTGATTGACCTGATTTTACCAATGCCCTGAGTGAATCCTTGTCATGAATATTTGAATGTGCTTTCTTGAAAAATATTAGTGTTAGGGGTTTTTTTTAAAGTCCACTTTGGAAATGGATGACATTAACCTCTTCTGTCCCCCTTCGATATGTGATTCCTGACCAGCCCTGTGTGCACTATGAGAGTCTTCAAAATGGCTTCTCCTTGTTGCTCGGAGATTTTCAGAGAGGGGGGTTTCAGCTTTATTTTCCACTGGGTGGCAGTAGCTGTTCTCTCGCCGTGTGGAGTTTGGCAATAAGGCTGTGCTTCCAAACTTAAGGATAGAGAAAAATCAACAAGCCTGGCTTTGCAAAACAGGATATAACCCGAAACCCGCTGCGGATTTATTTTTAGTTCTTCTAGAGGAAAGGTGTTTACACTGTAATCCTCATCCTTCTGCAATCTGCACGGAGGCCGTTTGTTTGAAATGGTATAGGACAGAGTAGAGTAGAAGAGAAGAGTAGAGTAGAAGAGAAGAGAAGAGTAGACAAGAAGAGAAGAGGATATAGAAGAGAAGAGTAGAGTAGAACAGAACAGAATAAAATAGAATACAATAGAATATAAAATAGAAGAGAAGAGTAGAGTAGACTAGACTAGACTCGAATAGAACAGAATAGAATATAGAAGAGTAGAGTAGAAGAGAAGAGTAGAAGAGAAGAGAGAAGACTATAGAAGATAAAATAATATAGAAGAGAAGAGTAGACTAGACTAGAGTAGACTAGACTAGAAGAGAAGAGAACAGAATAGAATATAGAAGAGCAGAGTAGAGTAGAAGAGAAGAGAGGAGAATGTAGAAGAGAAGATAAAATAATATAGAAGAGAAGAGTAGAGTAGAACAGAATAAAATAGAATACAATAGAATATAAAATAGAAGAAAAGAGTAGAGTAGAGTAGAGTAGACTAAACTAGAAGAGAAGAGAACAGAATATAGAAGAGAAGAGTAGAGTAGAAGAGAAGAGAGGAGAATATAGAAGAGAAGATAATATAGAAGAGTAGAGTAGAGTAGAGTAGAAGAGAAGAAGAGAGTTGGAAGGGACCTTGAAGGTCTTCTACTCCAACCCCCTGCTTAGGCAGGAAACCCTTCTGACACCACTTCAGACAAATGCCTATCCAACATCTTCTTAAAAATTTCCAGTGTTGCAACATTCACAACTTCTGGAGGTGCGTCGTTTCAAATATGAACCAGTTGCCAAGAATGTTGATCACGTGATCATAGGGGAATGCTGAAAAGGTCATAACTGTGAAAAACGGTCACAAGTCACATTTTTCAGTGCCACTGTAACTTTGAACAGTCACTAAATGAAGTGTTGTACGTCAAGGACTGTCTGTATACAAAGTGAGTTCAGCAATTGCTCATGCAGTTTGGCTGGCAAAGTATCGGAGCATTTCTACCTTCCGGGCCATGCCATGACGGGTTTCAAAGTCGCCGCCTTGGGGAAGAGAAATGTTGCCAGCCCAAAATGACTGACAGGTCGATGGATTTGCCTTCCTCTCCACTTAATCCCAGTTGATATCCTACATCGGTCTGACCGCTCCGCTGGATCTGAGCAAGTGAGCTGCAACTCAAAATGTGATAGTTGGAAAAAGAGCTATCAGCTTGGGTTTTTTTTAGCTGCCCTAGATTCATATTCTGTGCTCAGAGGTCACTGAGAAAGGGCCGTTGCGTTTGTCGGTGGGCACGACAAAGGAATAAAAATTGCAGCTCCATCACATCACGTTTCCCCGCTGTGTCTCCTAGCTGAGATGTTTGTTTCTTTCTGCCTAATGGCAGAAGCAACTATGATTGTTTTGCTGGGGACTCCCACACCTGAGCTACAAATCTCAAGTCAGTAATTGGATGCCAGCGGAGGGATGCAAAATGCCTTCCCCCTTTCCCTCCAGCTAATTGCCATTGGGAGTTTTGCAGCCTAGATATACAATGGATCAATTTTTGGAATATCTCCCCAGAATCTCCATAACTTACAGAGAAACCCTTAGATCCATGATGGCGAACCTCTGGCATGTGTGCCAGAGGTGGCATGCAGAGCCTTCTCTGCTGGCACCAGTGGTTGGATTCAAATAATTTATCAACCAATTCTCTGCCCTAATGACCAGCTGAGTAGGCGGGGCTTGGTGGTCATGTAATCATGTGGCCGTGGCCAAGTCGATATCACTCAGGTCAATGGGCACTTTGCCTTAGTTGTTACAATGGTAATAAGGGTTAACCGGAGAGGCAGTTTCTGTAAGCAGGGCAATAAAGATTAGGCTAGAAACAACCGTGGCACGACAAAACCACGCTCGACTAAAGCGCGCCCAATGAAACTGCGTCGCTGACGTCATCTGCAGGGCGACAACAGCGAGTGCGGAGAAAGAAGGGCGCTTTAAATAGCGCTTTGAAAGCAAGCCAATTCAAGTTAAGGTAAGGGTTAGGGTTAGGGTTAGGGTTAGGGTTAGGCTTAGGCTTAGGCTTAGGCTTAGGCTTAGGCTTAGGCTTAGGCTTAGGCTTAGGCTTAGGCTTAGGCTTAGGCTTAGGTTAAGGGTTAGGGTTAGGGTTAGGTTTAGGTTTAGGGTTAGGTTAAGGGTTAGGGTTAGGTTTAGGGTTAGGTTAAGGGTTAGGTTTAGGGTTAGGTTAAGGGTTAGGATTAGGTTTAGCGTTAGGTTAAGGGTTAGGTTTAGGGTTAGGTTTAGGGTTAGGTTAATGGTTAGGTTTAGGTTTAGGTTTAGGGTTAGGTTTAGGGGGGTTAGGTTTAGGTTTAGGTGTTAATTTTAGGTTTAGCATTTACAGCGTGCTTTTTTCTCCACGCTGTTGTCGTGCTGTGATGACGTCAGCTATTTGGTTTCGTCGAGCGCCCTTTAGTCGAACGCGGTTTTGTGGTGGAACCAGAAACAACACCAGAATGTCTCCTTCCTGCCTTACTTACAGGATTAGCCTTGTAAAGTGGGGAAAAACAAAAGATTTCTTCCAACAACCGGTTCTCCAAAATGCTTAGAAAGTTACCAACCGGTTCTCCCGAATAGGTGCGAACTGGCTGAATCCCACCACTGGCTGGCACGCATGCCATTGTCCTAGGTCATATCTCCTTGGCGTTTCTTTCGTGAGTTTTTGTGTCCCTGCGAATGACGAAACAGAACAGAAGCTCAGAAAAGAAAAAGAGTGTACCTCTTGCTGTGCTGCCAGCGTTGGGATGCCCTGCCTCTCACTGGCCAGCTGGATTTCGGGTCTCTGTTTGTGCATGTACACATGTCAGTGCATGCATGTCCACACATGTTGGTGCATGCACATGCCAATGCATGCACGAGTTCATGCGTGTGCACACACCTTTCAGTTTAGGCATGCATGCACACAGTATGGCCACTCGGTGTCTAAAAGGTTTGCCATCACTGCCCTAGATTGACAGATCCGTAGGTCTGGAGAGGTGACCTACAATTCTGGGAGAATGACTGGAAGGTCTAACTCAGGGGTCAGCAACCCGCGGCTCTGGAGCCACATGTGGCTCTTTCATCCCTCTGCTGTGGCTCCCTGTTGCCGGTCAGTGCCACAATTTTGAGAGGAGCTTTATATGTTTTAGCTTTCGGTCCCCTAATCATCTTGGTTGCTCTTCTCTGCACTCTTTTTTCTAGAGTCTCCACATTCTTCTTTACATTCTGATGACCAAAACTGGACGCCGTGGTCCAAAGTGTCATCTTACCAAGGCCTTATAAAGTGGTATCGATGCTTCAAGTGATCTTGATTCCTCTGCCTTTGACTCATGTTCTAGAAATGGAGAAGCAGACAGCTTTCAAAAGGGCTCCTTGAGAGGGTCAAGAAACTCCTATGCTATTAAGAATGGGATGGCGAGATTGAACCCGCTTTGCTTTTCTTAACATGGAAAGGCAGAAGTAAATGGAGTACCCAGCAGTGCGCTTAAAATTAAGTCATTTTAGGCTCCGAATTTAAGGGCGGTTGCTTCTGTTTCTCTGCTAGCTGAAAACACCCTTTATTTCACTTCCTCCAATTGGTGGTAACCCAGCCTTGCTGTGTTTGTGGTTACTAGTTATTTCTGCTCTCTCTGCTGCAAAAGGGCTTTCAAGAATATTTGCTTAGAAACTTGGTGTTAAAAGAGCACCAGAGCAGCATAGTCAAAATAAGAAAAAAGATGAAACCTCTTTTCTAGACAGAGAACAGCCAAACCGCATATTTATGTTTCTAAGAAGTTTGCCTAACCAGGAAGAGAAAATGCACTGTAGCAGACCAAAGGATCATCTCAGCTACCTTTTCCTTCAAGGCAAAAGAGAACCATCGTAAGAGAGACGGCTGACGTATATTTAAAAGATGACTTTGTAATGCCACGCAATCCAGGAGAAACTGAGGCTGTGTGTGGGATTCAATATTTTTTTACTACTGGTTCTGTGGGCATGCCTTGGTGGGCGTAGTATGGCTTGGTGGGAGTCGAAGGGGAAGGATACTGTAAAATTCCCACCCTACTCCAGGGGAAGGATCAGAGGTGAATTGCTTCTGGTTCGGTTCGGTTCGGCCAACCTGGTAGTGGTTATTCAGACTGGGTGACCGAACTAGCAGCATCCCAGGCTGGCCACACCCCTGACCTAGTTCCCTGGTCTCTTCTGCCATTGCTGGCATGTTTCTGTGCATGTGCAGAGCAATTAACAGTCAACTGTGCATGCGCGAGCAACACATGGTGTTGCGAACCGGTACCAATCAGTACAGGAACCCACCCCTGGGAAGGATACTGTAAAATCTCCCTTCCTTCCCCACTCCAGCAGAAGGATACTGCAAAATCCCCATTCCCTCCCAATCAGCTGGGACTCAGGAGGCAGAGAATAGATGGGGGCGGGGACAGTCAGAGGTGGAATTTACCATTTTCTGAACTACTCAAAATTTCTGCTACTGGTTCTCCAGAACTGGTCAGAACCTGCTGAAGACCACCTCTGCTGTGTCTCCTTTTTTTAAAAAAAATGTTGCAAACAGCCTGGCACATTAGGTGAGATCTTTGCTACCTGAACCATTTCACTAATTTAGCTCCTGACAAAAAAACAAAATGTTTGACAAGCAATGGTGACAGGAGCTGCACTGGATCATGCCTCTTGCCGAGGATGGTAGAAACAAGAAGGGGGTTGAATCTCGTTTTCAAGACTATCAAAATGCCAAGCAATGATTTTCTGGCAGCCAAAGTAAAAAAATAATATAAAAAAGATTTTTCTGTATTTTTTTGTTGCAATGAGTGGATGTCCAATTTTTTGCAACTCGCCTCTGAGGACCTGAAATATTTATTAATCTTCTGGATTGCAACAACTGAAAAAGCTGTCTGCATTTGCTAATGAAACACCGAGAACATCTCCATTGTAGGAACTGACAAAAATCACTTTTGGCCAAGTGACCTTGCTAAAAATTTTACGGATCAGCAAAGTACTAATTTTTTTTAGGCAATTGATCCTCATTTACTGGACGTCAAATGTGAATCACTTGCCCATCCTTCTCTGAATTGCCTGCTCAGGATATTTACCTAATTTTGCTTTGTTAGTAATTAAAAGTTAAGCTGACCTTGCCTCCAGCTGTCATTTAATTTAATGCCTCTCTTATTAAGGGTTGCAAAAATATGAATGACCACTGGATGACAGCAACGGGACAATACTTTTCTGCCATCTACTGGTTGTCTGGTTTTCTGAAGGTCAATCATCTATCCTTAGTCCTCAACTTAGAAGCAATTGCTTAACAAACATTGGAAGTTACAACAGGCTTCAAGAAAGCTATTTATGACCCATCAAAGTTATGACTGACACACACAAATACATCTACAGTTGTGCAATCACATTTCAGGGGCTTGGCAGTCCTGCGACATTTATGATCAGTTGTAGTGTCCCATGATCACATGACTGCAATTTGTGAGGGTTTTTTTTTTGTTGGCAATGATTTCATTCACTTAAAGGTCATGTGATTTGCTTTACAACTATCATAAAAACGGTGGTAAAGCTGAGTCGGATCAGATGGTGCCTCGACTTATGACTTAAGCTCCAGGCTTAATTATTGTCATAAGTACAGGGAGTACCTGTATTATACTTGAACCAGAACTGGGATTCACTTACCTTCCCTACCGGTTCGCAAATGTGAGTGCACGGGCCTCGTCTGTGCATGCGCACCGCCTTCTGCGCATACGCAGCGTTTGTGCATTATGTTGGAGTGGGTGGGCGGAGCCTCCTATTGCTGCCACTATCGGTTCGCCCGAACCAGAGAGAATTGGCTGGATACCACCTCTGACTTGGACCATGTTCACACATGCTGAGGGAGATTCAAAAGGGTTTTTAGGTCTTTTTGTAAAAGAGCTGAAGTCATAAAGGTAAAGGTTCCACTTGCACATATGTGCTAGTCGTTCCCGACTCTAGGGGGTAGTGCTCATCTCCGTTTCAAAGCCGAAGAGCCAGCGCTGGCCGAATACGTCTCTGTGGTCATGTGGCCGGCATGACTAAACGCCGAAGGTGCACGGAATGCTGTTACCTTCCCACCAAAGGTGGTCCCTATTTTTCTACTTGCATTTTTTACCTGCTTTCGAACTGCTAGGTTGGCAGAAGCTGGGGCAAGTAACGGGAGCTCACTCCGTTACACGGCGCTGGGGATTCGAACCACCAAACTTTCTTATGGACAGGCTCAGCTTCTTAGGTACTGAGCCACTGTGTCCCTTCTAAAGTCATAGATACGTGCAATTAAATGCCCATCGTTCCTTTTTTCCCCCCAACGAATTGTCTTATCCTTAGTTTGAGTTGCAACGTAATGGATAAATTAAAAATACACTTTGTAGGCTTCTTTTCCAGATTTTATTCTTAAAAATAACACACACACACAATCCAGAGCAAAACAGTTCAGGAGGGCAATGCTGGGAGAAACCATCTGCTCAGTTTTTGGCTATGCTGGCAAGAGAGCATGGCGGGGTTTCCTTGTGGGAAAGCAGCACGGGCGAAAACATTGCAGCGCACCGAAAAAAAGGAGTTCCTGTCCCTTTAAGAAAAAGGACTGCAGTAAATTTCCACTGGCTTTGCCTACGTGGCCCGAATTGTTTGCAAGGCAGGCATGCCGCAGAGCATGCCGGGAGAGGCCCAGTTCGGATCTTTTTCCCACTGTTGCCTGGCAACTGCTTTTGGTATGCAGGTTGTGTGCCAGGCTCCCCATGGGAGGCCTTTCCTCTTGAGGGGGGGGGGAGTGCTTTTTGCGCAAGCAACATAGAGCAAAAAGGCTTCCATGCCCCAGTAGAGGGAAAGGTCAGCTGTCAGCAGCAGTGATCAGCACTGAATCAAACGTCACAATGCAAGGAGGTTCTGGAATAGCACAGCACTTTTCCTGTTAAAAAACAACCACAGTGAAATATTAAACAAAATGCATTTGAGGGAAGATCGGTTGACATGTAATCTGTAGCACCTCTCCAGCCCACTGTTTTCTTTCTTTCTTTCTTTCTTTCTTTCTTTCTTTCTTTCTTTCTTTCTTTCTTTCTTTCTTTCTTTCTTTCTCTTTTTTCTTTCTTTCTTTCCTTCCTCCTTTCCTTTCCTTTCTTTCCTTTCTTTCCTTTCTCTCTCTCTCTTTCTTTCCTTTCCTTTTTTCCTTTCTTTCCTTTCTCTCTCTCTCTTTCTTTCCTTCCTTTCCTTCCTTTCTCTTTCATTTCTTTCCTTTCTCTTTCTTTCTTTCATTTCTTTTCTCTCTCTCTCTTTCCTTTTTCTCTCTCTCTTTCTTTCCTTTCTCTCTCTCTCTTTCCTTCCTTCCTTTCCTTCCTTTCTCTTTGATTTCTTTCCTTTCTCTCGTTCTTTCTTTCATTTCTTTTCTCTCTCTCTCTCTTTCCTTTTTCTCTCTCTCTTTCCTTTCTCTCTTTCTTTCTCTCTGTCTCTCTTTCCTTTCTTCCATTCCTTTTTCTTCCTTCCTTCCTTTCTTAAAGAAGTCTTTATTCAATGTATTCTCACTGGACCATTGATGGGGATTTGCAACACATTTTCCCTTCCCTTTTCTATTTATCTCTGCAAAGCATCTCGCGCACAAGAGAGGGTGGGGGCTGCAGATATGGGTCCTTCCTCCACCCTTGTCTATGCAGGATGTGGATGAATGTCTTTGTGACTCTGCATGACGTGATCAGCCTCTCATTGGGGTGATGCTTTTCTGGAGAAATTAGGATGTGTATATGGTTATAAAGACAGTACAGTGTTGAAGTCCCCACCTCCCAACACACACAAACATTCACAAACACGCAGTAAGTGATCTTTTACACAGGCTGTGCTTGCTCTGCATCCTCAAGGAGCTTTAAATTTAAAAATAGGAACAAAGATGTAAACAGGAAGAATGTGATTATGACACAGATTTGTGACCTGTCTGAGGAACAAAGTTTCAGAAGAGTTTTCTGATTAACTCTGACCTCATTAAAAAGTTTCCCCTGTAGGGAGTTATCATCCAGCCCTCTCCCAGAAAAATGAAATACCCTAGAAAATATTGAAAAGGCAGAATATTTCTCTGGATGTGTAAAGGAAGAAACATGTTTCAAAAAGACAATGTAATTCTCACTGCAGCTTCCTGCCCCCACCCATTTTGTCCATGGGCCATTAAAGCCTGAGCTACTCCCTTTACATAATAAAGAGTTATCCCCTTCAGCTCTAGAGAGATGGGATTAAGGCATGATAATATTGGCCCTTTACTCAACTGACCACATGGCACCTGAGAATTCAACCAAACCTGGACTCAGCCTAGAGAGTTGTCCCTGCATGGCCCCATGTGAGTCAGACAAACAATCAATACATTTCTTACACATGAACAGGAAACAGATAAGTGGGGGTGGAACAGATTATAAAAAGCCCTGCAAGGCCCTCCCTCGGCCCTTCTTTTTCTTCACCCAACACCTGGAAGCATGTGATCATGTGACCTTTCCCCACAGGACCTCAAGCCATGCAGTCCTGTCCACCATTAAAACCATCTTTCTAAGCATCCTCCATGTTTCCAGTCTCTTTTCCCCCCACTTGGAACTGAACCCAGAAGGACATGTCTTCCAGCACCCCCTTGAAGCAAGCCTGCATCATGGGCTGAGGCCTTTGAAGGTGAGAATGGTGAGAAAAATGAACCAGTGCAACAGAAGTTGCCTTCAGAAGTTGTGGGTGCTCCATCACTAGAGGATTTGGGGAAGAGACTGGGCAGCCACTTCTTTAAAATGTTATAGGTCGTGTGGAAACGTCACGAAAAGGTTGTGTGGAAATGTCACACACTCGTGCTCGTCAGGGCTGCACTCTGGAAAAGCTGAACTTCCTGGTTCTAGCGGATTCTAGCGCACACGGGCGCCCAACGGTCAGCTGGTTAGTGCGCATGTGGAAGCTGGTTTTCAGCACTGCCACATGTGAAGGTATCGGGCTCCGGAAAAGCCAAACTTACAGGATTTTGCACTCATGCGCACCTGACAATCAGCTGGCCGGTGCGCAGGCACACAGTGGTTTTCGGCACTGCCGCATGCGCGAAGGACAGCTGATTGTTGGAAGACAAAAGGCAAGGCCCCACATGCCGGGAGACATGGCTTCACGTGCCAGTTTGGGCACACGTGCCATAGGTTCGCCCTCATGGGTATACGGTCTCTCGTCCGAGGCCCTTTGTCAGGGGTGTCAAACTCAAGACCTGGGGGCCAGATCCAGCCCACAGGGTGCTTAGATCTGGCCCAGCCACCCTGGAAACAACATGAGAGGTTTTAAGAAGAGACTGGACAAGCATTTGTCTGAAACGTTATAGGGTTTCCTGCTTGATCAGGAGGTTAGATTAGAAGACCTCCAAGGCCTCTTCCAACTCTCTTATTCTGTTACTCACCCTGTCTATAACCCTGCAGGTTGCAGGTGGTGGGCCCTGAGTGCATAATCCTCTCATTTTTCCCATATATTCCCTACACAAAGAAAACTAGCTGTCAAAATAACTTTTAAAGGTAAAGGTTCCCCTCGTTCCTGACTTTAGGGGGCAGCGCTCATCTCCCTTTCAAAGCCAAAGAGCCAGGCTGTCCGAAGACATCTCTGTGGTCATGTGGCCGGCATGACTAAAGGCGGAAGGCGCACAGAACGCTGTTACGTTCCCACCAAAGGTGGTTCTTATTTTTCTACTTACATTTTTACATGTTTTCGAACTGCTAAGTTGGCAGAAGCTGAGACAAGTAATGGGAGCTCACTCCGTCACGCGGCGTTAGAGATTCGAACTGCTGAACTACTGACCTTTCTGATCGACAAGCTCAGCGTCTTAGCCAGTGAGCCACTGCGTCCCTCAAAATAACTTTTACCAGATATTTACTGCACACTTTGTTATTGTGAAAGAAGATGCACATGTGAATCTTTCCCATGCCCTCACATAGTTTGTCCCTTATAAGTATAATCTTTATTGTCATTGTACTTAAATACAACGAGATTGGTTCCAACCTAAGTCTCTGGGCAAAATTGTCATTGTACTTAAATACAACAAAATTATCAAATCTAAGTCTCTGGGCAAATTAAACGCCACTGATGTTTGAAACAATACTAAAAAAAAAACAACAGATGACTTTTTCCACTTGAAAATTAAATCAGAAAATCTGGACATTTTGTTTTTCGGCCTGGCTAAACTAGCAAGTTCATTGTTGTAGTTTTGGAAAGAGAAACCATGCACCTCATTAGCTATGCAAGTTTTATAAAGGCACCTTGAGAAACCCATCCAGTCAAGGCAGAATCGAATATCGCTGCTTAGAAAATGTTTCGAACTCTTACTTAGCTTGATATTAATAGCTCTGGTGGCATTCAGGCCTTATGAGTCTTAAAGGAAACACTTTTGCTGTACACCAGTCAAACTTGTCAAGCTGGATTAGGAGCCAAATAAAGCTACTGGGAAGATACTCAATGCATAAATTAAAGCAGCTAACGTAACTCTGCCGTGGGTGAGTTCTTCCTCAAGCTTACTCTGCAAAATAGAGTTCACTTTGGAAGTTGGATGTAAAAGCTGGGGATAGGAAAGTAGATTGTAACTAGCACTGGTATCACTTTATTTTTTTTAATTAATGCAAATAGAATAGAATAGAATAGAATAGAATGCAGAAGAGGATGCAGAAGAGAAGAGAGAATAGATTAGATTAGATTAGATTAGAATAGAATAGAATAGAATAGAATAGAATAGAATAGAATAGAATAATTTATTGGCCAAGTGTGATTGGACACACAAGGAATCAATGCACAGCTTGTAAATAAAATACAAATACAGGCAGTCCTCAATTTACAACTATTTGTTCAGTGACCATTCAAAAGTTACAATGGCTCTGGAAAAAAAGTGATTTATATGGCCATTTTTCACACTTACGACCATTGCAGCATCCCCATAGTCACGTGATCAAAATTTGGCTGCTTGGCAACTGATTTATATTTATGACGGTTGCAATGTCCCAGGGTCATGTGACACCCCACCCCACCCTTTACGACCTTCTGACCAGCAAAGTCAATGGGGGAAGCCGGGTTCACTTAACAACTTGTTACTAACTTACCAACTGCAGTGATTCACTTAACAATGGTGGCAAGAAAGGGTGCAAAACTCAAAACAGCTGTTTCGTTTAGCTATGGAAAATTGAGGCTGAATTGTGGTTGGGAGTTGAGAACTAGCTGTAGTTTTAAGTCTGTAGAAATTCTCAGTCATCCAGGTCATGGTTGTCCCAAAGGTGCTTTTTCAGGAAGCAAGTGGACTGTCTTGTTTTTTTTTCTTTTGAAGATGTTTCGCTTCCCATCCAAGAAGCTTCTTCAGCTGTGACAGGATGGTGGGGAATGGAAGGATTGATATTCCTTGCAGACAGCTGGTAATTTGCATCCTTTTTTTGAGGGTCATTGAAGCACTTGGAGTTTTATCTGTGTCCTCAGGGTCACCTGAGTAGTGATTCTGATTCCTATAGTCTGTAATTTTTCCTCTGGAAATCTATTCCCGCTCCCACACCCTTCAAAGGGTGCTCATCATCCCAAATTGTATAATTAAAAGCCTATAGAGGCTCTCAGTTATCTAGGTCATGGTTGTCCCAAAGGTATTTTTTCAGGTGTCAGATGGACTTTGTTGTTGTTTTTTTCTTTTGAAGATGGTTTGCTTCTTATCCAAGAAGCTTCTTCAGCTCTAACAGGATCGTGGGGAATGGATGGATTTTTTTTTTCATTTGAAGGCATTTCACTTCTCATCCAAGAAGCTGCTTCAGCTCTGACTGGATGGTAGTGGGGAATGGAAGGAATTTATATTCCTTGCAAACAGTTGGTCAGTTGCATCCTGTTAGAGGGTCGTTGAAGCACTTGGACATTTAACTGTGTCCCCAGCTGTCTGCAAGGAATATCAATCCTTCCATTCCCCACCATCCTGTCAGAGCTGAAGAAGCTTCTTGCATGAGAAGCGAAACGTCTTCAAAAGAAAAAAAACAAGAAAGTCCAGTTGCCTCTTGAAAAAGCCCCCTTGGGAAAGCTGTAGTTTTATCTGGTGCTAAATAAGAATGGCATCATCTGTGCCACTGAATTTTGTGGGTTTTTGAGCTTAGAGAAATATACAACATCCTCCCTTTTGGGTTCCCACTTCTGTGCAATTTTCCCTGTGTGAGTCATGCAGCCCTTGAAGAGCATTCGGAGACTTCAGCTCGTCCAGAATGCAGCCACGTGAGCGATTGTGGGTGCACCTCGATACACCCACGTTACATCTATCCTCCGCGAGCTGCACTGGTTACCGACTGGTCTCCGGATACGCTTAAAGGTGCTAGTCGTCACTTATAAAGCCCTTCATGGTATTGGACCTGGGTACTTGAGAGACTGCCTGCTGCCAATTACCTCCCAAAGACCCATTAGATCACACAGAGTAGGCCTCCTCCGGGTTCCGTCTACCAGCCAATGTCATCTGGCCACTACCCGGGGGAGTGCCTTCTCTGTGGTGGCTCCGGCCCTTTGGAACGAACTCCCCGCAGAGATTTGGACCCTCACCTCTCTCCAGGCCTTCCGAAAAGTCGTTAAAACCTGGCTGTGTCGGCAGGCCTGGGGTCGATGAGTTCCCTTCCCCTCTCGAATCGTGTGGCTGTTGGTTGTTTTTTAAATGCCCTGTATTTTTGTAGTTTTTGTGTTTTTCCCTTCCCCTCCTTGGGTTTGTGTGCCGCCCTGAGTCCTGCCGGGAATAGGGCGGCATATAAATAAAATGAAACTCAAACTCAAATTCAAACATGCCCCTGCCTTCCCTGCTTTTTACTGAGAAATCCAGGTTTAGTAGGATGTGCGAATTCAACAGTACCAGCATGTTCCCCACCCCCCTCTCTCTAGTCACCGGCAAGGTAATTCTTGGTTTTACTCTGGACTACTTCCTGTTCAGTTTATGATTTTTAATTGTGGGTGGTTTCCCCTCCTTCTCACCTTGTGCAAAAACCATGCCTCAGAAGATCCACATGCTTAGAAGAATTCTAATATTCGGCAAGAACACGCCTAAGTAAGAAACAAACACAGGACTGACTTTGTAGACAGATTCAGCTGTGGAAATTTGTGGGCTGCCACAAAGAAGAAGTGGGGGGTTAACCTATTTCCCAAAGCACCAGAAGGCAGGGCAAGAAAGAATGGATGACAACTAATGAAGGAGAGAAGCAACCTAGAATTAAGGAGGAATTTCCTCATGGGGAGAATAATTAACCAGTGGAACAATTTGCCTCCAGAAGTTGTGGGTGCTCCAACAGTGGAAGTTTTCAAGAAGAGATTGGACAACTTTTGCTTGACGGAAGATAAACCAGACCAGATAATTTTGCCCTCTCTCCTACTTTGGCAGCCATCCCTCCTTCATGGGCACTTCACTTTCTGCTTGAGCAAGGGGTTGAACTGGAACAGGGGTCAACAACCTTTCGGATCTCAGGGACCACTAAATTCATAATTTTAAATCCCATGGACCAGTAATATGAATTAGTGACGGGATGGGGTCCTTCAGGCACTTAGCTTGGCCTCCTGTTAATGCAGAGAAGCGCCTGGGCTCAACTCTAGGTTTGAGTTGCAGCCATTGCAGCTAGGAATCTCAAATACGGCCAAGAATGGTCTTGTAGCCAGCTAGATCCTTTAAACTGTCTTTTGAGGCATCCAGAGAAAGTTTCTCACACCATTCACTGAAGCGCCTGGACTCCCAGGGAGGGAAGGAGGGAAGGGCTGGAGCAACTAAACAGGCAGCCAAACTAAGTGCCTGAAGGACCCCATCCCGTCAGTGAATGGGAGTAATTGCTTTGTCGGGCCGTATCCGGCCCAGTGGCCATAGTTTGAGGATCCCTGATTTAGTGCAATATTAAAAATGCAAAAATGCAAAGATTTTTCTGCGGACCACCAAATTTTTCTCGCAGACCACCAGTGCTCCACGGACCACCAGTTGGTGACCACTGAACTAGAAGACCTCCAAGATCCCTTCCAATTCTGCTATTCTGTAGCACCGATTGTTGTCCCCAATTCGGGTCTGAGCCAGGTGCCGAAGCCAATGATGGACGCCAGAAACAAGGTGCAGGTTTTCTGATTGCTTTTTATTGGAGTACTCCAAGGAAAAGAGTTCCTGGTCAAAAGGCCAAGAGCCAAGAACAAAGGATTAAGAAAGCTTTATACATTTTCACTAAAGAAGAAGGCGGGAAAAGGTGAGATAACAAGAAATATAATCTAATACACATTTTAGTAATAATTCCACAATTTATTCCATTGGTCTCTAGCTGTCCCTATTCCTAAGCCTTGACTAATGAATGCCCCAGGAGTTATCTAAATACACATTTCATTTGCTGCAGGCCATCCCTAACTTTTAGCTGAGGTCTGCAATTTATCTAACTACCCATAATTGCTACAAGGTTTACACATGCATATTTCCTGTTGATAAGCACTCTTCCTTCTTGCCAGACAGACCCCCACAATTACAGTCTTCCTGATTTACTTTCAAGTATGTGCCATGACCTTGCTTTAGCAGCCAGCCCATCACCCTGATCTGTGTGAATGGGTGCAAATCAAACCATCTGCAAGCTTTCTCCTCTGCTGCATGGGGAATCTGCGGTGGCCTTCCAATTTCATGTGAAAGGCTGTGTTTCTTAGCCTGTAGGTGGGCTGTGGGTCCAGCTCAGCCATCCTTAGAAGGTGTGGTTGAGGAATTATGCTGTTTTCGAAGCTTCCATTGGCTAGTGCCTCCTGAGGGAAGCGCACAGGTTATATTTAGTGCTGACAGACGTGGGAGGAAGCTGAAACAAAAAGCCACTTTGTCCTTCTGGCTCTTCTTGCTGCAAATTCCCCCCACCTACACCTTCTGAAGTTTCCTTTCCCCAGAAAAGCAACACACACAAGGAAGAGAGTTTGATTTCACAGTTCAAGACAAATTTAATTCCCCCCCCCCCCCGGTTATCAACAATGGATGAGTGCATGTCCCCACTTCTACCAACAGGGATCTGCCTTAAAGATAGTACAAACTGGCTTAGTTGGGAAAGTAAGCTTAAAAACTCTGCGGTCTCTTCTTGTAGGGTTACTATCTTTTTAAAAACCTTTTCTGAAAATTAAAAACATTAAAATACAAATACCTTTAAAAAATAATTTTGTATAAACAACAATCCTTTTTGACAATACCAACATAACCATTTGTTATTCAAATACGTTTTTATACATTCCTAATTATTCCTATATCTATACATCTATATTTCTAAACTGTACGTTTCATGTTCCTATTATTCATCCATTGATACCAGTTTTCCCAAGCTGTATAATATTCTGAGTCTTCCTTGTCCCTTAGCTCCAAGGTGAGTTATCCACCTCTGCGCAAATCAAGAATCTTTTGGATGATCGCGTGGTATCACTTTCCCAACATTGCGCGAGCACAATTCTCGCTGCTGTAATTATGTGCAAGAGTCAATATTTTATTTCTTTCGTATACTTTCCCTTAATAATCCTCAGAAGGAACAATTCTGCTTTGAGCTCTATTTGGGTGTTTGTCATTTCCTGTAGCCGTTTTTGTATTTTAGTCCAATATTTTTTAGCTTTTGGGCATAACCAATTTCATTGTATTTATTTTGTACAATGACAATAAAGACTCTACTATACCTTCTTTCATGCATGGTGGCTATGCCCGAAAGGTAGACTGTTTGTAATGGGGCAAGCTGGCTGCTGGCAGTGGTTGTGCATGGAATGTATTCAAGGTATGCATTGCAAGACCATCACATCATGCCAGAAGCCATCGGTCAGTTCTACAGCAGGTGGTCTAGCCCACAGAATCTAGGTTGGGTTTCAACATCTAGGGCTTTGGCCAAGAATGAACAGATGGTGCTGAATCGGACAGGCGCTAGCCGTTAATACTCTCAAAATAAGCCCAGGATGCCTTTGGTGTAAAACTCAGATAAAACTGTTGGAAGAAATGTCCATCTGGGTTCAATTCCAAGTGGGGAGAAAGACTCTGGAAACATGGTGGTTTTTATACATTCCTAATTATTCCTATATCTACACATCTATATTTCTAAACTGTACGTTTCATGTTCCTATTATTCATCCATTGATACTAGTTTTCGCAAGCTGTATAATATTCTGAGTCTTCCTTGTCCCTTAGCTCCAAGGTGAGTTATCCATCTCTGCACAGTGCATTGGAAGATCTGCAAGAAATATCATTTGCCTGTAAGCAAGAACTGGTGGGACCATAAAATAGAGAAAGTCATAGAAAATGAAGAAGTTAAATTGCTCTGGGACTTCAGAATCCAGACAGACAGGCACCTGCCACATAACACCCTGGACTTAACAGCTGTCGATAAGAAAGACAAAAAAGTCTGGATAGTGAATGTGGCAGTGCCTGGAGACAGCAGAATAGAAGAGGAAGAACTGGAGATGATAACAAAATACAAATGCCTACAAATAGAAACAGAATGACTATGGCAAGATGGTTTAATGAGGGACAGGCCTGCATGGGTTTTTGAGGTCCCGGGCAGAAAAGGGAAGAGATGCTGAGAGTGCCTGGATTTTATGCCTTCTCTGGGCTTTGGAATTTGAGCTTGTATTCTGACTGGTTGTCAGACTCCCATGGCAGAGGTGGGTTGTTCCTGGTTTGGCCCAGATCAGCCGAACTGGTAGTGACAGCGGCGGGAGCCTTGGCCCACCTGCCCGGAAGCTCCTGCTCATGTGCAGAAGATTCGAGCACGACCGCATGCACAAGCATGAGCCAACCGATAGCACCGGGATTTGAAATCCACCTCTAACCCATGGGGTCATGCGGGGGGGTAACTTTGTAGGTTGTTTTTTTTAGTCCCAAGCTTGGTTGACTTGTGCTGGGTGATGATGTAATGAAAGGGCTTTGGGATTCCTATTATGGCCCCGCCTGAAGGAGGTAGATCTTTGTTATGTAGAATAGACTGGCCCAGGCTTTAATGGCCCATTGACAAAGGGGGGAGGTTGAATTTCTGCCTCCCTTTTAGGGGGAAATATGCTGCGCTTTGAATGTTTCCTAAAATATTTCATTTTTCTAGGAGAGGAGTGGGTGCTAACTTGCCACAGAACATTGAATAATAAGGTTGGAAATGATCTGGAAGGTCTTCTACTCCCAGCTGCTCCTGCTCAAGCAGGAGATCCTATACCACCCTGGACAAATGGCTGTCCAGTCTCTTCTTGAAAACCTCCAGGGATGGGACATCCACAATGTCTACAGCAGTGGTGGTGAATCTTTTTGGCCCCGAGTGCCCAAACCAGGAATGTATGTCCATGTGCATGTACCCGAGCACTGGAAACCCGAAGACCAGCTGGCTGGCACGCACATGCCTGTTTTTTGGTTGGTTGTGGCCATTTTCCATGGCATTTTCAGGGCGTTTTTTGGCCCCCCCAAATGCCCCGAAAAACAGCCTGGAAATGGCCTGGAAAAATGCCCCAAGAATGCCCTGAAAAAGGCCTGAAAAACAGCCTTAAAATGCCCCAAAACGGCCTGAAAAAGACCTCAAAAATGGCATGTTTTTTTGGCTGCTTTTAGGCTGTTTTGCAGAGCTCCAGTGCCTGCGAAGTCCAGCTGACCGGCATTCATGTGCATGCCAGAAACCAGAAGAGCAGCTGGCGCCGCCGCAAGTGCCCACAGAGAGAGCTCTATGTGCCACCTCTGCCACGTGGGCCATAGGTTTGCCATCACGGTTCTAGAGGCCAGCTGATCCACTGATTAATTGTTCTGTTAGGAAATTTATCCTTATTTCTAGGTTGGATCTCTCTTTAATGATCTTCCACCCATTGCTTCTTGTCTTGGCCTCAGGTGCTTTGGAGAATAGCTTGACTCCCTCTTCTCTGCAACAGCCCTCAAGCACTGGAAGACGGCTAGCTAGTCTGTTCCTTTGACTCGATGAAGACAGCTCTGTTTTCCTTTTTATTTAGACACCGAGATGCTCTGAGCAGAGTCAGGTTTACACGTTCGTACATCTACAGATCATGCAGAGACCAGTCAGCCAATAGGGACGAGCTCTTTCTGACCAACAGCTGAGCCAAGAAAATTCTCAGCTACTCAATTTCCTACTCGCCTCACCACATCCCTTAGACAGGTGCATTAGCACCTATCCGTCCTTCCTCTTTGCAAAATAAATAAATAAAGGCGAATATATTTCTGTGCTCCTTCTGTCTTTGTCGCTTTTAAAATTCCAAATGCTGGAATGCCACACCAGTTCTTTGCCTAACCCTGTCAGCTCTCTGAGATCCCATGAGCTCCTACTATGAGATCCTAGGAGCAGAGAGAGAATGTTTACTGAAGTGGGATTTGCTATTTTGGGGTGACATTCCCAGTTCATGGCACAACGTCACGTGCATCGCTCACCACTGCAAGATCCTAATTGCGTCATATGATTAGCGGGGGATTTATCTCACATCAAGTTTGCATCTCCATCTGGAAAATTCCTTAGTTAGCACTAACTGCATTTTGAAACTGTCAAAAAAAAAACCCCACCAACTCCTTCACTCTCAAGGAGTTAGTTGCTGGAACTATGTACAGTATATTTATCTGTTTGGCCTCCTTTACAGAATATGATCTATATCCAATCTATGTCAA
This sequence comes from Thamnophis sirtalis, assembly GCF_051295495.1. Taxonomy (NCBI): domain Eukaryota; kingdom Metazoa; phylum Chordata; class Lepidosauria; order Squamata; family Natricidae; genus Thamnophis; species Thamnophis sirtalis. The sequence goes on along the minus strand of NW_028261382.1, from coordinate 16,489,832 downwards.
CTTAGAATGAAGGAGAAATTTCTTGACAGTTAGAACAATTAACCAGTGGAACGACTTGTCTCCAGAAGTTGTAAATGTTCCAATACTGGAAGTTTTTTAAAGAAGAGATTGGGCAACCCTTTGTCTGAAGTGGTGTAGGGTTTTCTGCCTAAGCAGGGGGTTGGACTAGAAGATCTCCAAAGTCCCTTCCAACTCTACTATTCTATTCTATTCTATTCTATTCTATTCTATTCTATTCTATTTTCTACTCCATTCCATTCTATGTCCTGAAGTCTCTTTTATATATAATGAATTACACAACTGGTGGTATTCAACGTGCAACTCAGTTCAATGCAATCTTTCTGTTCCAAATGCATGTGATGAACATCTTAGAATTGGTGTATGAAGTGCTTAAAAAGGCCATTTATTTTGACCATCCTTGTTGTTGTTGTTGTTGTTGTTGTTGTTGTTGTTGTTGTTCTTCTTCTTCTTCTTCTTCTTCTTCTTCTTCTTCTTCTTCTTCTTCTTCTCCTCCTCCTCCTCCTCCTCCTCCTCCTCCTCCTCCTCCTCCTCCTCCTCCTCCTCCTCCTCCTCCTCCTCCTCCTCCTATCACGTTCTCTGTGTTTCAATGTGTGTAACTACCTTTTTTCATTTGTGCCTTTGTTGTGTCTTCTTTCCTGCTCAGCAATATTTGGGAGAATAAAGATCAAGGTTGGCACCTTCTTCCCACCCTCTTGCTGATGCTTTGCTATTTCTAGCCAAGGCTCTGCTATACTCCATTTCATCCTGTCTAACTTAGTGCAAATAGAAATCCCTTAGATTGCTTTCTTATCTTATGCAGCCATGCACATTTTCTGAGCAGTGTTTTATAAACTGATAATACCATCGCTCTGTATTACATTGTGTTTGGAAATCTGCAATGGCTACTGTAGATCTATTATAAAAGTGGTAATCGAGATGGGGGGCAGGGGAAGATATTTTTGGAAAAGAAGAGGGGGGAAAAGAAATTAGATCACTGTTTCTAGGATATTTACTGTTTCCATAGAATATAGTATATTCTGTGAATATACTATAGGTAAAGGTTCCCCTCGCACATATGTGCTAGTCGTTCCTGACTCTAGGGGGCGGTGCTCATTTTCGTTTCAAAGCTGAAAAGCCAGCGCTGTCAGAAGACGTCTCCGTGGTCATGTGGCCAGCATGACTAAATGCCAAAGGCGCACGGAACGCTATTACCTTCCCACCAAAGTGGTTCCTATTTTCCTACTTGCATTTTTACATGCTTTCGAACTGCTAGGTTGGCAGATGCTGGGACAAGTAACGGGAGCTCACTCCGTTATGTGGCGCTAGGGATTCGAACCGCCAAACTGCCGATCTTTCTAACCGACAAGCTCAGTGTCTTAGCCACTGAGCCACTGCGTCCCTTTGTAACCATATTCCATTCATTGCATTAATAGGATGTTATCTTTACAGTATATAGAAACACTATTACTCTATCTTGCTGCTGGATTATGGGTGTATTTTATTTTATTTGGGCATGTTGAACTTTGAAGTGATCTTTTGCAAAGCTCTTGCTTCTATGCGGCTTCATCTGATCCCAAATAACAACTGAGATTAAAAATTACATGGCTCCGTTCAAAAGCAGGTCAGGAGATAAGGCTGCTGTATCAACAGGTGGTGACCAAGACTATACAGTGCCAGGATTTTAGGATTTTTCTAGAAGCCTCATCCAGAAATCCATTTCATGAGATTAGACCATGTGATGAGGGTGAATGAGGCTGATCTAATTCTCCGCTTTCTCTCTTTTATATCCTGATTGCCCAGCTCCAATTCTTCGTTGTCTTTCAAGCAAAGCCCGCATGAGAAACCTCTCTCAAGTTGGGTAAACAGCTCACATGAGTTAGAACTGTGATTTTTCACCATGGAATCTACCTATCTATCTCTATCTCTATCTCTATCTCTATCTCTATCTCTATCTCTATCTCTATCTCTATCTCTATCTCTATCTCTATCTCTATCTCTATCTCTATCTCTATCTCTATCTCTATCTCTATCTCTATCTATCTATCTATCTATCTATCTATCTATCTATCTACCTACCTACCTACCTACCTACCTACCTACCTACCTACCTACCTACCTACCTATCTATCATATATATATATATATATATATATATATATATATATATATATATATATATATATATATATATATATATATATATATATATATATATATATATATATACATACATACATACATACATACATACATACATACATACATACATACATACATACATACATAAAAGGCAAGTACCACTCACTCATAATGAAATCTCCAGAACGGTAACTCCAACAAACTTGGAATTTGGCATGTATGTTCATCTTGGCTTCCAGACTCTCGCTAAGAAAAGATTTTTCGAAATGACCATCGGGTCGCTAGTCACCCCTAGTCCTTCTTTTCACTTCACTAGACAAACCCTATTCCTGCAACCATCCTTCTTCATATGCTTTAGCCTCCAGCTCCCTAATCATCCATGTGGCTCTTTTTTGTACTCCTTCCAGAGTCTCAACATTTTTTTTAATAATATGGTGACCAAACGTGGATGCAGTATTCCAAATATGGACTTAGTTCTCCACTGAATGCTACTCTCACTTTCTTAAATATAGCTAAGGGGAAATGATCACCGAAGGAGGGGTGTTAAAGGACAATAGAGGGCTTACACAATATTCTGACCCAGCCCTCCACAGTCTTTCCATGCGATTACTATCTGTTGTTATTGTTAGTTGCGAAGTTGTGTGCAACCCATCACACCCCCTGGACAATGTTCCTCCAGGCCCTCCTGTCCTCTACCATCCTCTGGAGTCCATTCAAGCTCATGCCAATTGCTTCAGTGACTCCATCCAGCCACCTCATTCTCTGTCGTCCCTTTCTTCTTTTGCCCTCCATTTTTCCCAGCATGAGGCACTTCTCCAGTGAGTCTTTCTTTCTCATTAGGTGGCCCAAGTATTTGAGTTTCCTCTTCAGGATCTGACCTTCTAAAGAGCAGTCAGAGTTGATCTTCTCTAGGACTGACTGGTTGGATTGCAGTCCAAGGGACTCGCAGGAGTCTTCTCCAGCGCCAGAGTTCAAAGGCCTCCATTCTTTGGCGCTCAGCCTTCCTTGTGGTCCAACTTTCACAGCCATCCATTGCAACTGGGAAAATCATTGCCTTGACTATACGCACTCTTATTGGCAGGGTGATGTCTCTGCTTTTTAGTATGCTGTCTAGATTTGCCATAGCTTCCCCTCCACCAGGAGCAAGCGTCTTTTAATTTCTTGGCTGTAGTCCCCATCTACTTTCGTCATTACTATCTAGGTTGTTGCCATTCCTATATTCCCCCCCCCCCTCTAGCTGTATTTTCTTTTGTCTTCAATTTGGCTGTAATACAGAGTGTGATACTAATCCAAGGGCTATTCCATAGGGGAGGTTAAAGTCTTAGTGAATGGAAAGCCTAAGAGATGAGATTGCAAAGGAAGATTTGGTTTCCTAGGAGCTCATAGGACCTTGTATTTGAATCATAGCCAGACTCACTCCTCGATCAAGGCACACAGGTGATGCCAGGGGGAGAAGAAACACCCCAGAGGGGCACAGAAGGCCTTGGTTCTTGAAGTGCCTTCTTCATCAGATGCATTCCCCTGAGAGAAGCGCTTGATGTCAACAAACCTAGTCTTCTTCGAGAGAACGGAAAATTGGTTTTTTCGGGAGACTGGTGGCAATTAATAATAGCTTGTCACTGGTGGTTTTGACAGTTTAGGTTATTTGTTCTTGGTGATTTGCTTGGGGTTTTTTTCTTACTGTTTTACTTATGTTTTCATATGTTTCATCCTGTTGTTAGCTATTTTAGGTTTCATATTGACATTTTGATTAAGCTCAAGCTGGGGATATAGATGGCTAGATGGAAAGCCAGGTATCATCTTGCTCGAAAGAGCTTATCCATCTGTTAAGCTTAGCCAAAAAACAAAACAAAAAAAACCCCAGCCTGTTAGGACTTGCTTTGAAGCTTTTTAGGCCATAGATGTCTCTTGTTTCTCTTGGTACAAGACAATTAGAGGAGGGTGTGGACTGTGGAGTTATGTTGAGAAACAGGTTTATAATTGAGGGGGGAGAATAATCAGAATTGCACAGAAATGCTTAATTCAGTAACGTATATGGGTGCAGCAAACATTTACAATAACCCTTATCTTATTTATAAAATTGGAGGTGTTGCATACGGTTGTTTTCGGTTTGCATTTGCCCAGGATGTAAACATTATTTTGCGAGTTATAAAAGTTAGTGAGGAAGAAATATAGAATAAAACCACGATGAACTGCCAGCCTGGAAAGTTCTTTCAAGTAGGCTATAGATTACTACATGCTACAACTTCATTTTGTAAAGGACGGAGAAATGCAGTGATTAAGCTGCATAAGTCACCTAGGCAATTTTCATTCTTGCTTTAGATATTAGTGGGTGCAGAAGTGTATCACTTAATTTAGACAACTGTCCTGGTGCATTTTATTGTCATTGTTGCTATTTTGGTGAATGCCATTTTATCAGAGTAAGATTTTAAGTCAGTCTCCGTATTTATTTATTTATTTTTTCATATGGCAAATACATGGAATTATAGTAGTTCAAATGTTAATGTCCAGTCAACCCAGCCATTCAAGGACAGGGTGGTCTATGTTAAAAAAAAACAGACGTTCTCCTAATAATTTGAGTAAAATTTTCCTTCTTTCTCTTTCTGCCTCTCACTTGCATATATACGTGCATTAAAAGAATGTGAAAATTTTGCAAAACAGAATAAAGATTAGATTGGCATTGATGCTGCTGGCTTATCATAAGACCTCAAGAATGAGGCTTAGGAATCCAGATATGTTGTATTGTAAAGGTAAAAGTTCCCCTCGCACATATGTGCTAGTCGTTCCCGACTCTAGGGGGCGGTGCTCATCCCCGTTTCAAAGCCGAAGAGCCAGCGCTATCCGAAGACATCTTTGTACTCATGTGGCCAGCAGGACTAAACACCAAAGGCGCACAGAATACTGTTACCTTCCCATCAAAGGTGGTTCCTATTTTTCTACTTGCATTTTTTACATCCTTTCGAACTGCTAGGTTGGCAGAAGCTGGGACAAGTAACAGGAGCTCACTTCATTACATGGCGCTAGGGATTAAAACTGCCGACCTTTCTGATCCACAAGCTCAACGTCTTAGCCACTGAGACACTGTGTCCATATTGTTGTATTGTCCATGTTGTATTGAGTTGTTGCCAATCTTTTTACCTCAATATAGGCAACCTGTCTGTTGGTGTATATTTGGATAGGTTTTCGGTGCCCACAGTCATGAATTTGAGATGGGCAGCCATATAAATTGAAATATATATAAACATGCTAAGATAATGGCATCTTAATGGATATTTTTTTAAAAAAATGATGAGGTTACCGCATCAAGATATGTCGTCTAAAAATAGTGGTGCATCTCTAATCCATGGTTGTTGAATTGTAAGGAAGAGCCTTATATCTCTGTAGCCAACTGACCCCTTTATGGCAAGAATGATTTATTTTCTGAGCTACAGTGAAGAATATTGAAGTTCATCATCTACCGGTAAACCTCAACTTTCCATTTATTATAATGGGGCGGTGAAACCCATCATTTTATGCAATTCATGTAAACAGAAGGCAAAAACATACTCTTATATGCTACCGGTTCACCCAAACTGGTGGTAAAAAAAATGCTCCCAGTTTGGACGAACCGGTATTTCTGACAATCAGCTGTGATGCGCAATTTATATTAGCTAGAATCGTCAGATTTCCTGCTTTCTAGCTAATATAAATTGTGTGGCATGGTGGATTCCCCCCTTTCGCTGTTCTACTTACACAATCGGTAGCAGGCTCCACCCAGCCACCCGGATGTCATCACGTCCCATTTTTGATGCTCTGCGCATGCGCGGAAGGTCCTGTGCATGCACTCACATTTGCGAATCGGTAGCGAAGGTAAGTTTATTTCACGCTTGCCTATATGTACTGTGACTGTACAGTCTGATTGATAACATACAGTAAGCATGAACAATACTGGAAATATTCTGATTAGTGTTCTCTTAAGGCTGGCATTCCACTGGTACACCTCAGCAGCTTCTTCAGAATCAAATCTGAATCCTGAGAAACGCTAGACTTAAATTTTTCCAGTATTTCAATCTCTTTCTGATTGTGATTTGCAGCAACGAAACAGTTAAAATATAGTCATTTTCCCCCTCAAAGATTCTGTCCCCCGTCAGAGATTATTAACATGAGAATAGCTTCTATTCCATCCCACTTCTATATACATATCTATATCCTCTGTTGGGAAACTATATACCACCTAGCGCACTGCAGTTAGAATATTTCTGTTCCAGGGCAAATTCACAAGGCTTTCTTGTGTAGAGAGAAAGGCTAACATTTCTATATCTGAGAATTCAAGGACAAGAGCATCTCTGTGAGTTACACAACAAACTCCATGCACTCTTCTTGACTAGGTTGTTAAAAAAATTCCTGTGTGTTGACAGCTGACACCCAAACCTAAGTGCTTTGTGAAAAGAATAATCCGTTTTTCAAAACGGAGAACCCCCTGGCACACTTTTGCTTCTCAGTTCTGCATTCAGCAGGATGCAGCGTTGAGTTTCCTCTTTGGATTTCAACATACTGTAGAGTGAAAAAACAGACAAACTTCAGGTTGTTGCTACACTATAAAAAGATGTTGAGACTCTAGAAAAAGTGCAGAGAAGGGCAACCGGGATGATTAGAAGATAGGAGGCTACAACACACAATGAACGGTTGCAGGAACTGGGCATGGCTAGTCTAGTGAAAAGAAGGACCAGAGGAGACATGATAGCAGTCTTCCAATATTTGAGGGGCTGCCCCAGAGAGGAGGGGAGTCAAGCTATTTTCCAAGGCACCCAAAGGCCAGACAAGCAATAATGGATGGAAACTGACTAAGGAGAGATTCAAACTAGAAACAAGGAGGAACTTTTTGACAATGAGAGTAATCAGCCCATGGAACAGAAGTTGCCTTCTGAAGTTGTGGGGGCTACATCACATGAGACTTTCAAGAAGAGGCTGGACTGCCATTTGTCAGAAACGGTGTAGGGTCACTTGCTTGAGCAGGGGGTTGAACTAGATGACCTATAAGGTCCCTTCCAACTCTGTTAATCTGTTAAATCTGCTACAATTTATCCAGAAGACTTTTAGGAATTTCCTAAATTAAGGAAAGAAGTTAAATCAGCAACATATTTATTATGCCGTAAAACAAACATCTGAAATGTGTTTTATTATTGTGTAGATGATGCACAGCTAATAAACTCAGCAGGATTTGAATTGCTATGCAGGTAGTTCTTTGACTTGCAACAATTCAGTTAAATTCTATGTTGTTGTCATGTCTGATGCTACCCGCTGAATCTTGCTAATTTAGATTTAGAGAGAAAATCAGATCCTTGTGATGATTTCATTATTCCATACTCCATGAATAAAAGAAACAGAGGTGGTATTCTGTTGGTTCGCCCCAGTAGCGGTGGGAGGCTCCGCCCACCCACCAAGACATCATCATGGATGCTCTGCCGAAGATTAGAGCCTGAAAAGAAACCATGATCAATCACAATGGGCTAAGTCTATAGCCAAAGATTAGTGGCAATTACAGTAGGAGAATCTTCCATGGTTAGTTTCTTATTGTCCTCCTTGGTCCATAAACTATCAATGATCATGTTAAGATGCTCACATATTTGAATTAACCCATTTTTTGGCTCCTGTATGTTGTGGTTGTTAGTTGAGAAGTCATGTCCAACCCATTGCGACCCCATGGACAACATTCCTCCAGGCTTTCCTGTCCTCTACCATCCTCTGGAGTCCATTCAAGCTCATGCCTATTGCTTTGGTGACTCCATCCAGCCACCTCTTTCTCTGTCTTCTTCTTTTGCCCTCAATCTTTCCCAGCATGAGGCTCTTCCCCAGGGAGTCCTTCCTTCTCATTAGGTGGCCGAAGTATTTGAGTTTCATCTTCAAGATCTGGGCTTCTAAAGAGCAGTCAGGGTTGATCTCCTCTAGGACTGACCGGTTGGATTGCCTTGCAGTCCAAGTGACTCACAGGAGTCTTCCCCAGCACCAGAGTTCAAAGGCCTTAATTCTTTGGCTCTCAGCCTTCCTTATGGTCCACTTTTACAGCCATACATTGTGTCAGGCCTGCAGCCATCTTTTCTTTTGGATCTTTGGCCTGCCACAATTTCTATTATTCTACTATGCATTTTCTATTGTGGGGAAATGGGAAGGGTGATTGTAGGAGTGAGATGTGATATAGCCATAACAAAAAAAAAATTCTAGAAAGCCAAGGTCACCCTTTGTCTTTGCGCCTCTGGCCCTGGACTGGAATTGGATGGGTGGAACTGCCAGCATGGCAGTGGGAGATTGGATCATGTGATGGACTTGTGGGTGTGGGGGCAAGATATTGAACTTTCAACTAGGTGGGGAAAACGGGGAGGCTTTCAGATTCGGGTTTTCCCAGATGTGCCAATGTGGCTCTCTTAATAAATTGAAACTTCGAGCAATACTTTGCCTTGGACTCTGGTTTACTTTTGGATGCTATTTGGAACCCTGACACATTGCAACCAGGAAAACAATAGCTGGTTCCTATACAGTACCCTGTATAACACTGTAATTTTGTAAAAGGACTGTAAAAGAACATAGCACACTACTTTTGGGGTTTACTCTATCATGTGAATGTAGCCTTCGTTTTGCAAAATGGCATGGAAAATATTTACTGGGATATTGATATCTTCACAAATTATTAACTTGTCTTTTGCAAATGTTTATGGGAGAGAGATATGACTCAACTGTAGCTGAGTCACAGTGGCTTTTTCAAGACCTCTGTGACCATTGGGTGTGGGCTTTAACAGCTTCCTTTAATAGGAAATCTCAGCTTGGAAGTTGACCTTGCACTGAAATGAATGTATTCAGTCTTCTGTGATCTGTAATATTGTTAGCATTGTGTTCTTTTTCTTGCTTCCCACTTTTCAAATGGGTTAGTTGATTCCATACAAGAATTCCTTGTGTTCCTGCAGAGAGTAGAAATACAGCTTGCATTCTTACTAGAAAGAAAAATGGGGCCTTCTAAAAAAAACTCCTAACATCAAAAGATGGTAGAGAAAATAATTTGCAATACCCATCTTCATAATTAACAGAGGTCTATTTTGCTGTGATGTATAGCCTTCTCCATTGATGCATTCAGACTGAATGTTTACCCCTTTAGGAATAAATTCCCTTTGCTCTCTCTGTCCCCTCATAATTTTTAGACAACTTTCTAAGGCAGGGGTGTCAAACGTGTGTCATCATGTTGTCGTCACATGATGTATCGCAACTCCGCTCCCCCCTTCGCTAAACCAGGCTGGGCATGGCCAGGACAACATGACGCATCTGGGCCTGGGTTGGGAGTTTGACACCCCTGTTCTAAGGTGTTTTTTAAAAAAAATATTGGTCTTCAAACTTGGTTTGAAATTGTAGTCTTTCAATAATTAAGCTGCAGCTGGTAGCAAATATTGGAATTTGAAACAGGATAGAAAGGATACTTTTGAATCTTGAATTGGTAAAGATTCCCAAGAATGTTATGGATACTCAAAGAAACAAATCAATGGCTCATCAAATGAATCAAGAGTTCTTACTTAAGTCACAAGTCATTATGTTTTGGATACTTCTATGCAAAGATCCAATTTTCTTAAGAATTCTATAATGCTGAAAATATAGAATAAGGATGACCACCATCAAGATGTGCAGACTCAATTATCGTGGTGATGGCTGCATTGCTGGAAGTTATGAAGGAGCAGGTTGGGAATGGATCTCCTGGAGAAGTCAATTTCTAGTTTATAAGAGTCAACGCCAACTTGGTGGCCTATACAGTAATCAATGGGAAGGGAAAATGGGAATGACCAGCATTGAGGTCTATGAACTCAATTACAGTGGCTATGGACACACGATTGGAAGATGTGAAGGTCCAGGTTGGGCACAGATCTTCCTGGAGCTGTTTCTCTGCAGTTGCTCAGAGTCAGGAATGACTTGATGGTAAAATTCAGTCAGCCAATGCAATGACCTTGAGAAGTCCATAATGCTTGGAAACTTGGAAGAGCAGAAGAGGATGACCAGAGAAATAAGATGGATGGACTGAAGTGATGGATACATCATTGGAAGATCTGAAGGAGGACCAGGTTGGGCACAGATCTTCCTAGAGCTCGGTTTCTCCAGTTGCTCAGAATCAGGAATGACTTGATGGTACACAACCACTCAACCAACCAATGCAAAGCCCTTGAGAAGTCCATGATGCTTGGAAAATTGGAAGAGCAGAAGAGGATGACCAGAGAAACAAGATGGATGGACTCAAGTGATGGAGACAACACTGGAAGACCAGAAGGAGGACCAGGTTGAGGAGGGGTGTTGCTGGAGAAGATCGATCTCAAGTCAACAGAGACTTGATGACCCACAATCGATCAAATATATGGATGCGTAAATAGTGGAGCATCCACAAACGACTTCGTAGGATGCACCTAAGCGGAATCCTCGTGGGAGGGGACGCTGGTCCCCCTTTAAGCCCCTCCACCAATCAGAGACGCCAGATTATCCCCCCTCCCCCACTATTCTGAAGGAGGAGGGCTCCACCTTGAAGAGGCATGTCGTCATCCGAGGGGCGGGGCAACAGCTGCGGGGAAGAGAGCGCGAGAACAGCTGCCGGCGGACCAATGGGAGCCCGTTACGCGTTCGTGGCAGCCAGCTCAATGCAGTTGGTTAAAAAAAAAAAAAGAGGGATGGGGGGAGTGGAAACGCCGCTGGTGCACAAAACGACGAAACGCATGGGCGGAGGGAGGAGGAGGGAGGGGGGAAAAACACAGCGAGAGAGAGAGAGGAAAAAAAGAGAGAGAGTGAGGCGAGCCAATAGCGAGCCGTAGCCTGGGGACAGGCGTAGCGCGAGCTCGAGCCAAGCAAGGCGGCCAATGGGTTGCTGGAGGCAGTCGAGCCAATGGGGAGGCGGCGAGGGCGCAGGCGCGGTGGAGGGGGAAGCCGAGAGGCGCGCGCCGGCCCCGCCCCCCTCCTCTCCCTCCCTGCCGCAGTAGTGGCTGAGGGAGCGAGGGCGGCCATTTTGGGAGTCTGGGCAGGGGCGCGGGGTGGGGGAGGGGAGGGAAGCTTCGCGGAGAGACGGCAAAGACAGGCAGAGAGGCTTCCCTCACACACTCGCTCGCACACGGCGCAAGATGGCCGGGCGGACGGCTGCTTCGCGAGCGGCTGCGGCTTTTTTTACCCCCACCTCCGTTCTCTCCCTCCAACCTTCCCGGGCCGAAAGCGGCCTCAGGGTCGGGGGGTCTCCGCCGATCCGGGGGGTTCGAGCTTGTGGGGTGGTGGAAAGTATAGCCTGTCCCGGTTGAGGCGGACCCGAGAACGAGCCTCTGCGGCAAGGCGAGCCCTCGGTGTCTGCCGCCGCCCGCCCTCCGGGATGTCCTCGGCTCGACTCGCCTGGCTTCTCTCGCCCCTCAGGACGGTGAGTATTGCCTCAGCTGCCGCTCTGCCATGTCCTTCTCCTCCGTCTCGGCCGCCGCCCTCCACCCTCCGCCATTGTCTCTTTGTCCTTGAGAAGGAAAACAAGATGTCCTTGGAGCCGCCTGAGAGATGGCGGGCGGGGGGGGGGAGAGGAAACAAAGTCGGCAAGAACCCGGCTTCCCTGTCCTCCTTCTCCAGTCCCGCTGTGCGGGGAGGAAGAAAAAAAGACCCGAGCGCCTCGAAAGCGAGAGACGGGGGGGTCCCCCAAACTAAACTCGGGTCGCCGAGGCTTCCCCGCCGTTAGGAATAAGGGCGCTTCCAAGGTGGGCGTCGAGGGAAGCGGAAAAGCCGCCACTTCTTCCTTGGATTGGGTTTTTTTCTAGTAGAAAGACGGAGAGACCCTCTTTTCCCCTCCAGTCTTGGGGCGGCCCCCCCAAATTTAGTGTCTGTGTATGATGGTAATGGTGGTGGTGGTGGGGAGAAGGGTTTCTTAGGAGAAAGAGAGATCGATCCCGGCGATGAGGGATTCCTTGTTGCTCTTTATGGGGCTTTTTCCTCTGAATATGAAAAGTCCACCTTGGTGGGTGTGGATGCTCCTAAAACAAATTTTACAGGGAATGAAAAATGTAATGTGGGTTTCAAGGTTGGGGGGGGGGCTTTTCCCTTCTTACCCCCCCTTTTTGGTATCGTGGTTAAAGAGGCTGTTAAAACGCCCTCTTGTTCCTTTTTGTTTTAAGGGAGCCCCCCCCCCAGTTTTGAAATGGGGTAAGATTCCTGGTTAGGCGCAAAGCCTGACATATCGAGGTTGATGTCAAACCAGAGCCGCCATTGAACTGCAGTTTTCCTCCTTTCTTCACCCCCCCTCCCTTACCCAGAAGAAATCTAGGGATTATATGCACACCCCCTTCCCCAAATATCAGGGGGTCCATACAATTCTTCCCCATACAGATTTGAAAGGTTCTGGGTTGCTGGATTTCTGTATTTTTTCTTTTTCTTAGAATAACTTGAAGGGCAGGTATCTGAGGATAGTTTTTGCTATGGAGATACGAGGGAGGGGGTCTGCAGCAAATTGGGACAACACCCTCTTAAAATATTTGGAGCCTGGAAATGAAAGGTATACTATGATTCCATATACAGGATGTCTGCGACAAAAAGTCTCCAGTTCTTTAAAGAGTCGCAGTCCTCCATTGTGATTGAAAGAGGAAAAGACCCCTGTTTATTTTCTTCTTGTAAAGAACAAAAGACGCCATGGCTGCCTCTTTCTCTCCAAACAAATTTGTTTTTCTGTATTTGGGTGTTGGCATTTAACTCTTTCTCAACTAGGTATGTGGAAACGATTTGCAAACGAGATATTTTTTGAGATATTTGTTTTGGTCGATGATAACAAAATTAAAAAAAAATATTTCTCCGAAATGAAAGATTCTAATGAAAATTTAGAATGAAACCTATGAGGTTCTTTAAATACTTGCATCTTTTAGAAGTATGGCAGTTATCTAATTGAGTGGGAACTAGAGTTGAGCTAAAAAGAACTAGCAATTGGTAATGAAGTATATATGAAAACAGTTTTAAAAGTTGGAGAATGCGTCTTTGTGATATATTGTATTTGAAGTTTGAATTTTCTGGCATTTTTCTCATGCAAATTTAATCTTTAAACCTTCATTAAGCGAAACTAAAAGCTTAAAATGCTTTGTTAGTTTTTCATTGGTTTTATCTGAATGTTTGGAACTTAGCTGTTAAATGAACATTTGGATGATAGGCTGTCCATTTTTAAAATGGTTACGCTGATTAATTTGTCTTAATGGGCTTATTTTCATTCTGGATCAATACATAATATTTCTTAGGCTTTGTAACGTTAAAAGTTTACCAGATAAAGTTCTGGCATGGAGCGACTATTTGGTATATTTTTTATAACATTAGCAAATATTTTACAATTCTTTGGAGATGTGGCTTTAACTGATTAATTAACCAATAGCTGTTGTGAAACACGTATTTAAACATTCTATATAGAATAAGTAGCTCTGAGGTTTCACTGTAACTTGAAAGTTATGATTATGGATTTGAAAGTCTTTTTGTATGATTGAAAAATTGTAACAATGCCAACAGTTAAAAATGGCCAAGATTTTTTTATTTTTACAAAAAAATGAGATTAAAGTGAGGGTAAAATTTGGTTACTTTTGTGGATTATAAAAAACTTCACTTTCAAAATGGCTTTATAAAATTATGTCAGGTGAAATCTGAGTTAAGATAATGTAATTCCATCACTTCAAACAGTAAAAATGTTTTAAATATGTATAACCTTGAGAATAAGAGAAATCTAAACATGTTTGACTTTTCTCATAGTTGCAGTTGCATGACTATTGGTTTTGGGATAGACTTTGTTATGGCACTTCTGTTGTGTCTTTACCTTAAGAGATGATTTAAAAAAAATTGCATTACGTAGAAAACTTGTACAGAAATACTTTTTCATAGACTGAGAAACTTTAAAAATAGTGCTTAACTTTATAGATAGCACTGACATAATTTTAAGTATTTAGATAGCACTGACATAATTTTAAGTATTTTATTTAATAGATATCTGCAAATATTAAGAGAAGACATTTTGATTAATCTAAATATATTTTTCTTTAGGTATTCTATGATTTGCCACCTCAATAACAGATGGGTTATAAGTGCTGCCCAGAATTTTTTGTAGGTAAGAATTAACTCATTTTGTTTCTCATTTCTCTTTGAAGAAATGTGTCCCTTATATATACATTTATCCTAAAAAGAAAAAAGAATGAAACTTCATTATGATTAATTTGATTAAAGTTGAAAAAATTGGTGAATTTTTGATGAGGTCCTATTGATTTTACTGGTACATATCTCCTATATATCTGTATTGGAGAATGTAAGCTTCCAGTTGAAACTTGCCTAGACAACTTACATATAAGTACATTACATTCGTTTTAAAATATATTATGATCAAGTTTCATATTAAATGAGAAAAGTAGTTGTAATCCTTTCACCAAAAGGATGATCAACTTAAATCAAAAATGTGCATTATAAATACGTATGTATATATATGTATGTATGTACATACAAAGATACAGACATTTATGTGTTTGAGTACTTTTCTGTAGTTTTTCCGCTTTAAGTTTTTGATGCCTATGTTGAATGCCATTTTTGACACAAATATATACATAAATTATACATAAATATATATTTTATATATATTTTCTTTTTTTAAAGATTTGTCTGACTTCTAATAACTAGAAGGATCCAGATGGAGCCAAAGGAGAATATGTTAGCCATTTCAGGTATTTTTAAATTTATTCTTATTTGAATAATGCAGATCTTTTACATCTTGGTTTCTTTCTAGCTTTTATGTCTTTAACAGAATCTTTGCTTGGAATTTGGAAAACCCTTCTAAACCTTAAAAATAAAGTATTTTCAATATTATAAAAAACTCATAATTGTTAAGTATTATAAATCTTAATATTTCTAGCATTAGAGATGAAATTAACAATATTTGAAAATGATTACTTTGCTATCATAAAACATGTTCATTGAGTAGCTCATATTAAATTTAAAGTTATCTTTAATTTTCATAGACATGTTGAAATTTTAACTAAACTTCATCTATGCTCCAAAACACTGATACTTCCAATTATCCAGTTGCTGGTTTCTTCAATCCCACTTAAGTGTTGCATCAATTTAATTATTAAATTTTACATTAAAACCTAAAGATAATCCTGATGAAGTAAATTTTGTTCACACAGTCATTTGCTTAATGCAAAATGTATCTTATAATACACCTAGATACATTTTCCTTTCCATAATCCAGGTTTGAACAGTAATTGACTGCTAATACAAGATATTATTCAGTATGAATACAGAAAAGAGATGACAGAATTCATTCACGGAGTTTTGGCTCTGGTTAACATTTGAAAAATTAAAAAATAGAGGTTCTTAAAACAAGATGCATGTTTTGCTCAGAAATTGATCAATTTTTTCCCCTGTTTTTACTTAAATCCAGTCCATTTAAGTTGTTTAAACTGAGTGACCATATATCAATTTAAGATGTTATCGTCAAATGTTGAATCTGACTATTTATTATATTTTCCATATGAGCTACCTGGAAATGTATAGTGAAATAGAAATATAATAAATTATTAAATATAAAATGCTGATGAAATAATGCAGTCCTTTATTTTACTAGTAAATAATTACTACCAAAGATAGTAAATTGCATTTCCGTTTACATGGATTTAATAGTGAACACAAAACTAGCAAAATCCCTTATATTATTTTTAGGACAAACCTTATAGACCTAGAATAAATTTTGAGAATAGGTAATTCATATATTTTACCGACTTTTCTCCTTTTCAGAGTTCTAGAAAATGCCCATTACACATCACCATTCAGGCTAGAATGAAGGAACATTTAAATTTTCCTGCTATTACACCAGATATGTTGTAACATTGTTCCATCATTTTAATTGATGATGACTGGTATATTTTCTTTATTTTTGACAAAAATTCAATCGTAAAACAACTTGTATTTTTTTTTTGTAAATTAAGTATAATTTCTATACAATACAAATGTAATGAAAGTTGTAAAAGGTGCAACAGAATATTTCAGTGTCAAGAATCAAAGTAATGTTACTGCATTAATTTAGTCGTTCAGACTGTATTCTAGATTCAAGAAAATTGGAAAATCTTAGATCTCACCTAAATCTCTTTAGAATTGCGAATCATAGCATTCTGGGTTAATTCCCTTGGCAAGTATTGTAGCATTAAAAACATCTAACACTTAAGTGCGTTTTCTGTGCTCTAATTGAGGATAAGTATCAGTGTTTGAAATGTTGATGTTTATAGCATCCACTACTTGATAGCATAACACATTCTGTTTATTGGGAAGGTTATGAATGTGTCTGCTAAAAAAGAACAGGGTATGAAAATCTGGACTCAGTGTATTTTTGAAAAATAATGTACCTGTAGTGTGTTTCTTCTGAAATGTATTATATAGTCCGCTACATGATGAGGTCAAACTAATAAAATATTCCAATCTCTAAAGTTAAAATGGAATGTAAAGACAACACCACCATCATCACCACACTAATTTATGCACATTAGAATTGTTTGCAAATTGGAAACATTCTGTGAAGTAGAGGTACCTCATTAGAGTATTGCCTGAACATTGTCTGAGTATTCTCTAGCATTATGTGAATCCCCCCCCTCCCCAATTATTGAATGAAATCACACAAAGGAAATTAGGCGATCAGAAGTAGCTGGGAAATTCAAACGTTTATCATCTTCCCAATATGTATCAGCTTCCTGTCTTCCATATTAAATTTCAAAATTGTAGATAGAATGTTTCATCTTGTAGAAGCTGATATATTTGGAAATAGTCTACATTTTCCAGAATTATTAGTTACCATAGCAATTTAAAAATTCTGGTACTTTGGTCCAATACATATAGCAGTTCCAAGATTATTCTTGGAATTTAACAATCTTGCTAAATTTAGAATTTTAGCAACAATGATACAGGTTTATTAAATTCATTCTAGATTTTGAAAGATATCACATAGTGTTGTATAACTTCAGATTTATATTTGGTTAATAATAACTTTGATTAGCTTCCTTGACTATTTCCCCTTAAATAATTTATGCTGTTACAGAACTTACTTTTTTAAAAAAATATTCAATTTACAGAGTTGGTATGGGGTTGTGATTAAGGTGTTGGACTAGAAATCGGAGAGTCTAGCCTACCTTTGGTCACAAAGCTCATTGGTTGGTTTGGGGCCAATCTCATTCGTAGCCCAACCTACTTCAGAGAGTTGCTGTTGTGGGAACAAATAAATCCTAAATACTCTCCATTGGGTTGCTGTACAAAAGTTGGGATACACACTTAATAAACCTGAACTGATTACCTAAATATGCATTTTAAAATATTTAAATATTGATTGGTTGTATTTAAAGTCTGGCTGCAATGTTAACACTTACTCTGAAAGACATTTCTATGACAAAAAATAGTCCCAATACTTACATAGCACGTGACATTCATAATCTATTCATGTTTGTACTTTGTTTGTCCAAAGAGCTTTCCTCGTATTAAGGAAAGGCTACATAAATATAAAGGTAGTGGGACCTAGGACTGCCCTATGAGTCATCATTATTGTACTTTTGATTAATTTCTAGCAGTAGGTGGGACTGATGTGTGATAAAAAAATTATGTTGCTAGATAGCGAGAAAGGAAAAGGGAAAAATAAGGAAGTCCTAAAATGTAACACTCTCAGACTTTTACAAAAAAGTCTATCGTACATTGGATTCATAATGCATAAAGTAGTAAGTCTCTGCTTGAGAAAACAGGCAGCAACTTTATGCTTTAGTCTTGAGCATAATCTTAGTATACTAAGAGCACTCAATGAAATGACATTTTTTCTGAATACATATAGATAATATTTTATTGATAATATATTAAATTAATTTATTAAACAAAAGATATTTAACTTTTCTTTCCAGGTACATTGATCTGATTCTACAAAATACCTGATTCTGTATGGTGTATTGGTAAGTTGTTATATCAATATATTACTATGAGTGCTTTTGTAACTGTTTTAGCATGCTTTGTGGAAAAGATCTAAAATTACGAATCTCTATGAATTAAATGAGCCATGTTTCCAGGATAATTTTAATAGAATCAATCTGTAATATTCTTGGAGGAAATTACTCTGCTATCATTATGGAAATTATATATTTTAACAATTTTCCAGATAGCATAATAAAAATGTGCCCCTCTGAACATTTCTTTTTTGTTGACTGGATTTTTTTTCATATATGGTATGTAATAACATGGACATTAAACAAAATAGCTGGTTTTCTAAAATTTATTAGGTATTAGAAGCAAGACCACGTTATTTAATACAAAGTTTTTAAAAAATGTGCTATATTTTCCTTTGGTCAACCGAACCTGTTGATCAAAAATTATGCTAGTATTTTAGGGTATATGTTTAATGTGCTATGAGGCAGAATTATTACTGGTGTATATTTGGATTCTAGGAAAATTCTTTATAAACCAAGTCATTTCATTGAAAGATAGCATTTGAGTGCAGTAGTTACTGCAGTTTGTTCTGTTGAGTAAACATTTTTCTGGGGTGACTAACAATGCTCAGAAAGCCAGGTTGGGTAAATCCTTCAAAATCCTGCATCTGAGTATATTGTGGTGTGATGAAATCATAATCCATGTAAGCAGTTCTCAACCCTTAAAAATAGCAAGAAGGGTAATATTCAAGCATTCTGTTGATACATTTATTATTTATGGTAAATTTGGAGACTTAAAAAGTTTCAGTGATTTACCCTACTCTTACCTAGAATTCTTCTGCACTTGCAGCAATTGAGAACTACAGTACTGTATATTGCATTGTTCAGGTCAGCCTTATTCCACACAGTTGCCATTGGTTGGTTTACACTTAAAATACAGTGGTGACTATACCTTCAATAATAAGGAAAGCACTAACAATATTTTAGACAAACAAACTCAGTTGCTTTAGCACAGTTTTGTACAGAACATTAAGCGTTACTTGCTTAACAGCAGGATGCTACTTCTGAAAAGGTTTAAGACAGGAGAGAAATACCCAGTTCTCCAAATATTACTAGACTGCCATTTTAGCAGCTTCCACATTGCGCTTCGCTATTGGCTTGATGGGAATTCTATGCGAACATCACCTTGAAAGCCACAGTATCCCATGCTCTTATTTCATTACAATAAACAGGTTATTCGAAAGTACCATTGAACTTAGCAGGATATACTCAGCAGTAGATCTGGAATTATAAGTGTGAACTATAATTTATAATATCAGCACATCTCCCTTGAATAGTTTTGTTGGAGATTCTAATTCAGGATGATCTGAACCATTTAATAATTAGATATATGATTTTTACACATTAATATAGCATGGTACAAACAAAACAAGAACTAGAAATGTTTGCAAATGCAAAAAATTGATTGTATGATCAGTTTTATGGGACAACACATTAAAGAGGACAAGAGAACTAGTGACGAAAAATGGAAATATTTTATATGCACCTTCAACTAAAAGGTGTTTTATTTTCTAAATATCCCTTTCTGTTTAACTGAAATATGTTTAAACAATAACTTGCCAAGATAATAATGGTTTCATGTTACAGGTTCCCATTGCATTCTGATTAATTTGAATGCTGAGATTCTATTATAAATGCTTTTTTTGTTGTTGTTCCAGAGTTCTATAAACAATATTTTGCAAACAAATGTTAGTATGAATTAAGTCCCATATGGCACTAGTCTTACTTTTTGGAATACATTCCACAAAACATATTTACCATGAATTTTTAGTCATGTTTTAGCTATGGTAAACAACCAGCAATCATAGAGCACTGGGCCAGATCTTAGGTATTTGATGTGAGTGAAGTGTATCTTAAAATATGTGTGCTCTATTCCTTTGTAAACAGTTCATTTGTAGGAATGCTTACAAAAAAGTGAAGGTTAAGATGAGAAATGTTGGTTCCTTAACCAAAAAATTCACATGATTTGTGTGCATACAGATTACACAATAGTGACAAAATATAAACTAATTAATAAATAGTAAGACCACGTCTTTCATCCAACAGAACTGTTAAAATGAGAATAGTCCTTTAAAACACAAATCAGTGTTTATTTTTTTCCTCATTTGTTCCATATTTCTTCCTCTTTTTGGCTTTCAGTAAACAACCTCTGCCCGCCCATTGGGTTATTATTCCAGAAATATTTCTTTACCAGATTTCTCAATACCTTCAAAAATGGCAGAATTTCTAATGTTCCAGAAAAGTTCTTAAAAATTCAGTGAGATTTTCCAAGCTGCATCTGCCTTAAAAGTAGCCCATACTGAATTGCATAGCACAAAGAAACAACAGGAGTTGATCAAAGGAAATATTTCATAATGTTTTGTATTATGTAATAAAATGTTTTATGATAATTTTTATGTCATAAACATTTTATAAAATTTGTCAAATTTCATTCTTATGGAATCCATGGGTTTCAGGTTTTGGACTCAGCCTGTAAGTTAGCCCATTTGAGTTACTTTGGTTCAAAAATATTTGTTCTACAATGCACCATTTTTCCTCTGTCAAAGAATACAGACACAAGAATTTCAGTAGTATAAAATCTCTTTGGAAAAATCTTGTTTGCTTACTGCCTGCTTCTCAGTCTGTTCCTTGCTGAATGACATCCTATGGTATCCATAGTTCTTCACCAACCACTGGAAAACCTAAACGAGTATTTATCTCAATACTTTGCAAAAGTGGTAATAAGGGTTAAACTTGAACCTTAGTTTGTTTTCTAAAAATACTACTTTGGGCTAATTAAAATTCTTAAAATTGTCAGATTTTCTAAGCAGCAAATAATTGGGATTTAGCTGATCTCATTTTTAGGAAACTACATATTAAATACAGCTTAGAATACTTGGTCCCATCCATTAAAATGATTAATTTTGATCTTTTACTCATAGTATCATCCATCGTACTATTTATTGAACAAAAGCTTCAAATATTAACATGGTGCTGTATTAACATGTGGAATTAACTCAGTATTGCATTATAAACACACCTGGCGAATTATAAAATTTAAGCATTAAGAGTATAATTTATGAAATAATATTTTACACAATCAAAAACTTGTGGAGTTCAATAGAAATGAATTTGTATGACGTATTTTGATGCGCTTATTCTGTTACTTGTTATACAATCTGTTGAAACATTGTGATTTCTAAAGTAAAAACATTTATATTGGTTTTGTAGAAAATGATCACTTGTGGCATTTCCTCTTGGATTAATACAACTGAGTTATGGGAAAATGCTAGTTAAGTTCACCTTAAAAATGGAAAATGGCAACTATTCAAAATTTTGTAGTTATTTATGTCTGAGATATCCAGTTTGTTAATGTATCTCTGATACATTTGAGAGTCCAGTTTGTTAACGTATCTCTGGATTGTAGTGTTTTCATAGAAGTAAAATGGGTGCAGTGTCATTTGTGGTACAGGTGCTTCAATTGGATTGTACCCCAATATAGAATATATTTCTGTTGATAATTATATTTAAAACAGCTTAACTTGAATATTTTTGTGGTTGGACTCTTTATTAAATCATTGGCATGTGCTATATAATCTTTGGAATAATAACAGAAGCCATCAAGCATTCTCAACTTTCCTTTTTAGATATGGGTTTTTCTTCTTCCCCTTTGCTCTGCTTTTTGTTACCATCAAACATTTTGCTGGATTTCTAGTCACTGCAAAAACTAAATTGTTTTGACTTGGGTGAATTTAAAATTTAACATATCCATGTTGTCAATATTTCTTTTTGTTTGAAACAATTGAAAATAATTTATACATTAGCATGGGCTGAGGAGAATAATTAGGGTAGATGCAAGAAGTCCAAGATACCTTTAAAATACTTGGAGGCAGCAAAATAGTAGCTTGAGTTTATGCTATGCTGCTGCATATACAGTACA